>NW_018218136.1:241435-253972 GCF_001263595.1 Phalaenopsis equestris | reverse complement strand
CGAGCCGGCCGTTGCAGACCCGGCCGGTCGGTTTGCCGGTGATGAAATCACGGCCGTAGGGCGGAAAATCGCTCTTCAGCATCGTCATGATGCGGTTGTTGTTACCCGTATCGACTGTGGAGTCGCCGAAAACTATAATGGCGGGAATGCGGCTACGGGCTGAAGAAGGGGAGCAAAGTGGTGCTAAGTAGGACAGGAGAGAGAGGAGGAACAGAAAGTGGGATGCCATGGGAGGTGGAAGAAGCAAGGCGATGTTTTGTCTTGTTGGTTTAAATAGGCAGGTGGTGGGGAGTTTTGTAAATTTATTTTGTTTTTTATTTATATTAATATGGGATTGTGATTAAGAGACTGTTTGGGCAACTGCAACTTATTAAATAATTTGTTAATAAATTGATTAAAAATAATTTGCAGATAAGTTAAATGAAGTGGCGATTGCAAATTTTTATTTTTTTTTGGAAAAGCTAGATCGCCGCTAGAAAACTGTCACCACCTCTAGATAGATGCGGTGTGAAAACATTATTTTTAATATTTTCAAAACTCATATACTGCCAAAATACAATTTACTTAAATGGGTCAGGTGCATTTTTAAAATGTCACCACATCAAATAAACTGTCCATAAATTATACAGTAGATAATAATGAAAATATTTTGGAGGATATAAAATTATAAAATGGAGATGGCAGGGGGAATCGGTGGGCGAGGGTTCATTGTAATGCGATTTTGGTAGGTTTGTGCGTTTTGTGTGGGATTTAATGGCCGCAAGCATGGCAGTGATTGTGTGGGTGTGTGTATGCATATATATTTATTTGTTTATTTGGGATGTGGTGTCAGTGCGGAAATTGTTTTAATGTTTTGACTCTTGCAAAGCTTAATTTAAGCACTTTATGATTTTATATTTTTTATTATTATTATCGCCCGCAAGGTCTCTTTCCCATGTCTTGTGCTTTTCCTCCGCTGGGATGCGTGGAATGGGTTTAATTAATAGCTACAGCGTCCATGAGGATGCTTCCAAACAGAGGTGTCAACCTAGCTGGCTATTTATGCATAAATGTCATGCATCCCCAATGAATTTTCTTAATCAAGAACGAATCTTAATGCACACTAAGAATGGGAGATCCAAGTATTTAATTACCTGCATTTTAATTCAAATGAAGTGTCCTGATACTGTTAAACTTGGTGTGACGTGAGCCCAAGTGTACAAAGATCACATACTTGAAACAAAATAATAAACTTGAGATATATTTTGGCAGAACAAATGATGTCCAAATTAGACAAGCTTATTGTCGAATCGAATGTGTTGAAAAGTTAAATCCAACGAGCATAATTATATTACCTAACTCTGACTTAACTAAGACAGATAAACACTTAAAACATCATTCGATTAATGGGTTCACTCTAGGTTGTTTGATAACGTGGTCTAAATTCATGCATTATTCATAAAAGAGTGCCACTCATAAAATTTATAAATATACACTCAATCTCTTCATGAAGAGAGGACCAAGACTTGGATCAAAAAGCTGAAGAGAGCTCCAAGCTCTTGAGGATTGTCTTTGTTGCCACCCCTGCTATCATCATCGACCCCACCATCATTAGGCAGTCATCGCCATCAAACCTTCATGGCATGGTCACTACTATCACCATCGGACCACAGTTTCCCAGCCACTGTTGCCTGCAACATTGACATTAGATTTCTGTCATACGATATCTACCATTATTCTTCCAACACCGTATTCAAGTCACTACTACTCCCTTAGTAAAAGTCAAGTTGGTCAGTAAACCCCAATTTGATAATTTTTCCCTTCGCTATTCAAGGGCAAGCAAACTGTTGTAACATACATCATTATAGTAATATCATTTAAGCTAGGCTAGATCCCATGATGATTTCTGTTTTGGGTTATCCATGAAAAAAATTCTGTTATCTTTTCTGTCAACTTTCCTTATTTGTGTGTGTGTGACAGATCTTTGTATAACACAAAAATATTAATATATCACTCTTCCATCATGAATTTACAAGCACATAACTATTTGGAACTGTTAATGGGAAGCACAATCCCACCATTGAAGAACTCGTAAAACTTGCTAAATGGATAGGAAGCATAGTACTCATAATAACGAAGCTTCCCATTCTAACACCCACAATCCCAGAGGAAAATCTTAGAGCCAGGGATGTCAAGCCTCCGTTTTATCCCTCATTGAATGGATTTATCCTAACGGTAAAGAATTCTTTGATCAATCTCTAAAAGATTAGGTAAGCAAGATAGAATAATCTGAGAATGATATCCTCCAGCTTCTACATGATGTTTGATAATCAGTACTAACACAACCAAATGGGGCTTACTAGCCTTAAGATCGATAGCCATTGGGGAAGCTCTGCAAGAGAACATCTGTATGGGCCTAGTCCTTGACATGAAAGGATTCCTCCTCTATTAAGCTAGGATACCTACCTCTTCTATAGTACCAGTTTCACCCATTCATCCATTGTAGCCCGACCAACACTTAACCCTTTAGCACTCATAGAAAACTTGGCTTAGCCATGTATTACTGAAACTTCTAATAATATAATCCGTGATAAGCTACACCTTTTGGCTAGAGAAGAGTTTCCCCTAAAGGATATGAATCATTTTCCCTCTCATCATAAATTTCGATAGTCTTCACCCATGGTCAAGAAAGTCCTCTAACACCCCATCTTGATATACCTCAAGTTGCCAAACATTAGCTCTTATGAGGTAAGGATTTTACAGGCCAATAATTAAGTTGGATGCATTGGACATCACACAAAAATGTAAAAGTTACTAATTACACTCTAGCCTTGCTCATGCACCATTGATAGAGCTCACATCTAGGCCTTTTATCTAATAGTGAATACATACCACATTAACATTTTTTTAAAGCTATTAGACATTAAAAATGTATCATCTTGATTATCATACTGTCACACTTGATAATGTATCATCTTGACAATTTGTACAATCTTTTAGAACGATTTATGTTGTAATATATGGATTATTTTTCTAAATGGATTGAGACAGTTACTTTGCCTCACTGTAATGCTAAAAGTGTAGCAAAGTTTTCAAGAAATAATATCTTCACAAGATTTGGGATGCCACATGTTATCATTACTGATGGGGGAAGTCATTTAAGGTATAGAATAATAGAAACATTAACTCATAAATTTGGGATTAAACATCGTATTGCCACAACTTATCATCCTCAGACCAGTGGTTTAGCAGAAGTATCCAATCAAGAAATTAAAAGAATATTATAAAAAAGGGTAAATCGTAAGAGGGCTGATTCGTCTGCCATACTTGATAATGCTTTATGGGCTTATGGAACTGCTTGTAAAACACCTATAGGAATAAAATCATATAGGCTCATATACGGAAAAACATGTCACTTGCCAGTTGAGTTGGAACATAAAGCTAATTGGGTAATTAAAGAGTTTAATTATAATTTAAAAGATGCTCGAGATAAGTGGTTATTACAATTAAGTGGCTTGATGAATTGAGAAATGAAGCATATGAGAATGCCAAAATTTATAAAAAGAAAACAAAATTTAGGCATGATCAGAAAATTCTGAAAAAGCATTTTGAGTATGGGCAAGAAGTATTGCTTTATAATTTGAGATTAAAATTATTTCCAAGAAAAGTTAGATCTAGGTGGTTAGGATTATTTATTGTGGTAAAAGTATGTTCATATGCAACAATTGATATTAAAGATCCAAAAATTGAGAGATTGGTTAAAATAAATGTACATAGATCAAAAGCTTACATGAGTGGAGATGGTCCTGTATTTGAAAAGATCCTAATGTTAGGTTAGACCTAAGTAAAACAATGGTTATGTCGGGCTGATGATGTTAAACCAAGCACTTTGTGAGAAACAACTTAGAGTTATTAGTGTGATTTGAATTTGAATTTTTGTTGTGATGAGTTATATATAGTGATTTTGAGTCTTATAAAATTTTGTTGGCACAATACATTATTATATTAAAGGACTTGAAGAGTGGAAGAAAGAAAAATGAGAATTGAGTATGTTGGTTTGGCGCTATAGCGCCACAGTTTGAATAACTCCTCAAAATTGCAAAAAAATTGGTTTCTTTTCCTCTTCCTCTATATAAAATCGCATAGGACTGGATTTGAAGTATCCCTACGACATTTCTAATTATTCTAAAGATAATTCATAGTGGAAATTTCAATTGAGAGATCATGAGATTTTGAAGATGAGTCAAATGAGATGATTGCTGAGGATTTAAATTATGTTTAGGAAAATTATGAAATTTTAGATACTACGAAAAAGTAGTATACCTCTGATTCCATCTATTAAAAAATCTCCTGAACGTGGATGAAATGTTTACCTACTTATCTAAAGTATGCATATTTAGGGAACTCATCTACATTGCCAATTATTATGTCCCAGAATTGACTGGAGAACAAGAGGAACAATTATATGAGATTAATGAATGAAAAATTCCATGGTATGTTGATATAGTAAACTACTTGGTTAGTCATATTTTACCCTACAAATTAAAAAGTTTATTTATGATTCAAAATCTTACTTATGGTATGACCCTTATTTATATAAACAATGCAAGGACTTAATTAATTGAAGATTTGTACCATTAGAAGAAACTCAAGAAATTATTCAAAAATGTCATAAATCAAATTTTGGAGAGGATAAAACTGTATTTAAGATTTTACAATCTGAATTTTATTGACTTAATTTATTTAGGGATTTTAATAATTATATAAAAATATGTGATCGATATCAGAGAGTAGACAATATTTCTAGAAGAAATGAAATGCCCCTAAATTTTACTCTTGAGGTAGAAATATTTGATGTTTGGGGACTAGATTTCATGGGACCATTTGTACCATCTTTAAGAAAGATTTATATTTTAATAGGTATGGATTATGTTTCTAAATAGATTGACGCAGTTGCTTTTCTTCGCTGTGATGCTAAAAGTGTAGCAAAATTTTCAAGAAAGAATATCTTCACAAGATTTGGAATGCCACCTGTTATCATTGCAGATGGTGGAAGTCATTTAAGGTATAGAATGATAGAAACATTAACTCAAAAATTTTGGATTAACATCATACTGCCACAGCGTATCATCCTCAAACTAGTGGTTTAGGAGAAGTATCCAATCGAGAAATTAAAAGAATATTAGAAAAAAATAGTAAATCATAAGAGGATTGATTGTTCTGCCATACTTGATAATGCTTTATGGGCTTATAGAACTGCTTATAAAATACCTATAGGAATGACATCATATAGGCTCATATACGAAAAAACATGTCACTTGCCAAAATGTCACTTGCCAGTTGAGTTGGAACATAAAACTAACTGGGCAACTAAAGAGTTTAATTATAATTTGAAAGATGCTAGAGATAAGTGATTATTATAATTAAGTGAGCTTGATGAATTGAGAAATGAAGCGTATGAGAATGCCCAAATTTATAAAGAGGAAACAAAATTTCGGCTTGATTAGAAAATTCTGAAAAATCATTTTGAGCATGGGTAAGAAGTGTTGCTTTATAGTTTGAGATTAAAATTATTTCTAGAAAAACTTAAATCCAGGTGATCATGACCATTTTTGGTGGTAAAAGTATATCCATATGGAGCAGTTGATATTGAAGATCCTAAAACTGAGAGAGTGATTAAGGTAAATGGACACAAATTAAAAGCTTACATGAGTGGAGACAATCCTGAATTTGAAGAGATCCTTATGTTGGGTCAGACCTAAGTAAAATAATGGTTATGTCGGGCTGACGATGTTAAAAAATCACTTCGTGGGATACAACCCATAGTTATCGATGTGATTTGGATTTGAATTGTTGTTGTAATGAGTTATATATAGTGACTATGAGTCTTATACAATTTTGTTGGCATAATACATTATTTTATTAAAGGACTTGAAGAGTGGAAGAATGAAATTTGAGAATTGAGTATGTTGGTTTGGCGCTATAGCGCCACAGTTCGAATAACTCCTCAAAACTGCCAAAAATTCAGTTTCTTTTCTTCTTCCTCAATATAAAATAGCCTAGAACTGGATTTGAAGTATCCTTACTACATTTCTAAGTATTCTAAAGAGATTTAAAAGTGGAAATTTCATTTGAGAGATCATGGAAAGCAATGACAATGGGAGATTTGAATAAAAGAAGTTGGTGCATAAGGATGCTCAGACCAACTTCAATGGATATCATGCATTAAGTCTGGAGCTCCTCATGGAAAAGCTTGAGAAGATTGAAGGTAAGATTTCTCTTATGCATTCAAAGGTTGAGAAGTTGTCTCACCAATACAAGCATATGGATTGACAGTTGAAACTAAAATTCAATAGTTTGGCATGTTTCCAGGATAGTCAAGTGACTATGTATAGCACCAACAAGAGGATTGAAGACAAATTTGCTAAGGAATTTCCTCGTGCTCCTTTCTACCATTGCTACGATAGAAATTGTTTGTTGAGTGGAATTAAGAATATCACCAGTGATCAAGAGTGATCCTAAAGGATGTTATTATATAGATATTTCTATTTTAATGTTATGTAATTTTGTGTGGTGTGCTTATCGTATTCGTATTGAGACTTAGTGTGGTTTATATTGTCTTTGTTTTATGAAAATCTAAATGTTGTCTATGTGGTTGTGTTGTATGTATTGAAATTTTTATTAATATAAGAAAATGTTATGTTGTGTTGTGAAAAATTGGCCTTATGCATTCAAAGTAGAATTTGCGAATTAGAAATTTTGGAATGGTGACACTCAATAACTATAAAATTGGCCGTTAAATTTTGAAAAATAGCCTTTTTCCATCCTAGATTTTTTATTTCCTCTTTAAATATAAAAAAAATTAAAATTTGGATGGGTATGAATGGCGCTATTGCACCACATTTGGGCGTTATACCGCCATTCATCAGGCTAAGCATGACACTATAGTGCCACTGCCCGGTAGCGCCGAACTAATCAGTGAGTCATTTTAAGTGCATGGACCCAAAAATTTCACCATTTTCACCTTAGTTCGTTCCCTTCCTCCATTTTTCACATTTTGCTCCCATAGAGTTTCATTTTGTGCTTGATTGGCTTGGAGTTAGGCTTCTAAACTTTGGATGTCAAGATCTTCACCTTAGCTTTCAAAAATTTTGATTTGACAATGGATTTCATCCACATTATGGATTAGGCCAAAAATTTGAAAATAGTGTGAGGTCCATGGTTAAATGATTATTTACGTTTAGATTGTGGTTTTAGGAGCCTTTTGAAGTTCATTTTGTGATTTTTGGAATTTATCTTGAAAATTTTTAGATTACATGTGGCTCCTAAAATGAAGAGAGGCAAGGAAAAAGTAACCTTTAAATTTGATATGTTTGCTAGTGCAAGGGAACGAGACAAATATGTTGATCTGCAATCAAAGAAATTGATTGCAGAACACTGTTTTCTACGTCCTGGAGGAACTATTGAGTACTTGATTACGGAGTGACAGTGGGAACACTTTTGTTATTTCACTGTCGTATCTGTGATTTTAGCTATTTGATAATTTTATGACAACTTGCCAGAAGAATATGATGATTTAATTTATGTGTGCATGCAATATGTGGATATTAATTATGTTTGAATTAACCACATATACCAACTGCACATTGTTCCTACCAACTTCTTTTCTGAGTTCCATACTACTGACGATGAATTAGATGAGATTATGGGATTTTTTACTGATTTAAATGGAGTTTGGAAGATTAAGAATGGACGATGGGTGAACTTTTCTTTTTCAAAACTTAATGTTCATTCTCGAGCCTGACATTATTTCCTCTTTGGTAGATTTCTTCCTACCAACCATTTTAGTGAGGTAACCCGAGAGGGAGAGCTACTTTGAACTACTGCATTCAGACGAAGAAACCTATTGACATTGGTTCCCTCATTTATACCAACATGCTTGTTTCCTCGAGAGGAGGAACTACAAGTGGTTCGGGCTACCCTTATCTTATTACCACTTTGTGTACTGGATATGGTGTGAAGTATGAGACTTGGGAAGAAACTTTGCCATCTCATAAACCCATTGGAAAAATGAATTTAGAAAAATATGCAAGAAATTTTGGTACTAGACCTAGGTCTGGAGTTAACATACCTTCTACTTCAACTTCTACTTCTGCTCCTACTCCCGCTCCTAGACCATCTGCTTCTGATTCTATTTCTCTGCATTCTCTTATGAAACAAATGATGATTCAATAAGGAGATCTTATAACTTTACAAGATCAAGTAAAAGGGCTTGAATCTTATTTGTACCATAGTGATGATAATATGATGAGAAAGGTTGAGTATGATTTTGCTTATAATGAGGCTATGAGGAGATACATGGGAGGTGACCATTCTATAGAATTTCCTACTCGCCCCACTTTCACACAATATCAGCCTTCTTAGATGGATGAGGACATAGATTTGGGTGATGACGATGATGATGGTGATGATGATGCTGGTGATGATGAAGATGTGTAGTGTGTTGTTTTCTTCTTTCTTTCCATTGATGTGTTAGAATATTTGGACTTTATTTTGTTCGTAATTAGTTGTATTTGTGTTGTAATGTGCTTATATTTAGTATTTGTTCTTGTTAAAATGTTAGTTCTACCGTTTGTCTTCTGCTCCAATTTAAAAGCAAATGTAGTGTTTAGTTTTATGCTTTTATTGTTATGCATGTTAATCTTATGTTTATCACTACTCAGTACTTGTCTTTTCTACTCGTACCTGCATTAATTTCACTGCTTTAAATTTTAAAATTTTTTCTCTTTCTTTATGAACTTTACCACTTTAAATTAATTTAAAAAATTAAGTTTAGGGGAAGGGAGAAAATTCTTTTTAAACTAAACTTTTTTTTATCCTCAGGAATTGTATTTTTCAAAATTATTTTTAACATAATTTGTGGTATGTAGATGGTATGTAGAGTTGGTATGTAGAGTTAACTTTAGAAAATTATGTTTTTGATTTTATGAAAGTTGTAGAAAACCTAAGTGTTGACCTCATTTTTGGTTGATGTCTAGTTTTTTTGTCCTCTTTAGTAGCCTAGGGTCTAGCCATAGGATTTTTCTGTTGACTATTCCTAGAAAACTAGAAAATGAACCCTCACCATTAGAAATTTTAAACTCTTTTTTGCTCAACTTGAACTTCCACATGTTGGTCCTAACCTCTAGCATTTAGTAGGTGGGGTCAGTATGGCGGAACTCAAGGGGAGTCTCCGATAGGATGCTCAGACCTTAAGACTAACCCTGGGTGGTCTGGTTTTGGTTGAGATAGCTTGCACACACTAAACTTTCTTACATATCCCAAACCCTAAGATCCCTTTAATTTGATCGCATGATTACTTTTGGAAATCTCATATGACTGAACCTATACCCCTAGTCTTTGGCTTAGAGGGTTAGAGCCAGTATATTGAACATCCAAAATGAGTCCTCATATGACTCCTATTGGTTTGGCTTGGCTTCATGACTTACTTGCCCATTTTAGCCCAAAATCACCAAATTACAAAAATACCCCTACAAGCCTAATTTTTCCCAAAAAAATCCCAAAATTACCCAAAAGACCCAAAATTTTCCAAAAGTCATTTTAAAACATTCCCCACTACCCCACCAAATTCCCAAAATACCCCTAAAATTGCCAAAAATCACCAAAATGCCCCTCATGACGCAAAAATTTCAAAAATTCCAAAAAATTCCAAAATCATCCCAAATATTTTCAATTTAATTTTTTAATCATCAATTTGACCCAATTTAACCAAATTAGTCCAATATGACCAAAAGTCCCAATTTGCTCTTAAAGGCCCAAATTTCCCCAATTTACCCTCAACCTTGGCCCAATTGACCCCAACCTTGCCCAATTTCCATTCCAAATCAAAATTCAGTATCACTAATCCTAATCTAAACAAAATTAAAGCTCAATTTGACCCAATCACAAGACCAATTTCACCTAAATCAAAAAGCCCCAATTTTGACCATATGTCTAAATTCACCAAATTAGCCTTTCAATTCAATTCAAAATCACTTGAAATTCATCCAATTCCTTCATGACATATTCATACACCAAACTCAACATTTAATTGGCCCAAATTTTAGCCTAAATTTAACCTTAATTTGAAAAGCCCAAGCCCACTACATCTAATTCCAAAAGCCCACCTGACAAATTTCCCCTCATCATCCATTTAATCAAATATCAATCCCTAAGTTTCCAATCTATGCCAAATTTATTCCAAATAAAGCCTCATGACAAAATCCTCAAAAAATATTCCATAAATCCAAAATCCCTCCTCATGAAAGTTGACCAAGCTAAAGGGAAGCCATGAAGCCATTCCCAAGCCATAGGTAAGCCATGTGAGCCTTGCCACATCATCAAGCTATTAATGGCAAGAGGCCAAGCCAATTTCAAGCCTCCTTAAGATTCTTTTAACCCCTCCCGTGAATCACTCTAACCCATGTTTATCCAAAACTCCTTGGATGGTGACTCATCCACAATGATTAAGCTAAACCTCCTGATTTTCTTCAGCATCCAAACCTTCCTTGAGGATTGAACCCAGCCCAACTCATGTCTTGACCCAAATTGACCTAAAATGGCCCTTCCCCCATTCCTCTTAAATCCAACACCTCTACACATGGACAACCCTAATTGACTTCACCAAACCAAAGCCCTGACTTCCATGAGTTGGATGGTGACCCCTCTCTGGCCGGCCAGCCATCTAGGTTGCCGGAAACCCAAGTCTAAAGGCTCCACCTAGAACGAAACTCAAAATTGAACCCAACCAAGTTGGTTTATTCCAATTAGATTGTTGCACCTTCCTCCTCTCCACCTAATCAACTTATGACACCCACTAATTTCCCCTGATGGCCTTTCCTTTCCCCTCTATTTAAACCCACCCTCCATAGCCAGAAGGGGAGAGCTTGAAATTCCTTAGGGAGACTCTGTTAAATTGCTCCCAAAGCTTCTTCAAGATCTCTTGAGTTCAACCCAACCATCCTTAAGCCCTCAAACCAACTTCTTGAGCTCAATTTTGGAGCTCAAAATCAAGCCCAAAATAGGACATTCCTCTAGACTCCACCAAATCCAAATTAATTGCACCAACACCATCCCCTGAGTGAGAGAGGAAGATCCCCCCATGAAAGCCCCATCAACATACTACCCTAGGGTGTACTTTGATCGAACCCCTAAATTGGCCTTGGTCAATTTCATACTTAGGCATTTCACCACGGCTTGAGGTTTCATCTAGGAGCTCTTTAGACTAAAGGCAAGCTTTTGGAAGCACCCAATCAAGCCACACCTCTTGGGCAAAGGTATTGAAATATCCCCTTAAATCAAGCTTCATTTAATTCTTAATACTCATAAACTCAATTTAAGGATTGATTAATCATATGGATATGTTTTCCTTATCAAGATGAATTGATAGGAACAAACCTCACTTAATTTAGTTGAGTATCGAGAGAGATATTAAGGTTTAGATGTGAAAGATTCTCGGGCTAGGGACTTGGGGATGATGAACGAATGTCGTCCATTTCCGTGTGTATCGAATGGACGTTCTAGATCGCATCAGACAGATGGATGGAAGGGAACAGCGGGACCCATGGCGGCTGACTTGGATGGCGGCGCCAAATCAGAAGACGCAGCGTGGAGCTTCGGAGCCGTCGTAGGTTGATGTGGCGCCGCGTGGTTTAAATAGAAAAATATGGAATTTTTTATTTATTTAAATAGACAAAACTTCAAAAATCCATATCTTGGTGTAGAAAAATCACAAAAATAAAATAAAAACACCCTAAAAATAAAAGTGTAGAAAAATCACAAAAATAAAATAAAAACACCCTCTTTCTCAGTGAACAGAGGAGAATAATGTGAAAATGGTTTCATATTTTTTGATGCATGTATTATTTTAATTTAATTAAATAGTGTTTTTTTATTTGAATTCTCCATTTGCCTGACATTTAACCATGGCATGGGACCATGAGGGTTTTGATGTATCTGTTGTCAGGTATCTCCCCTGATTTTTTTAAGGCCAGGGGGCATATTTAACCAAAGATATCTAATTTTCAAGTTAATGGTCCCTGTTTTGGTAAAATAATTATAAAAATTAAAATAATCTTCCAAAAAATATAAAACTTGTTTTGATAGGTGACAATGACTTTATATATGCTTAAAAATATAAGAATTTGATACTATTGCTAGAAGATTTAAGTTTCCGACAACAGCGCTAAAAAATTGACAACGGTTATAGATTTGATAAAAATGTGTATAAAATATTCAATAATTGCAAAGTCACACTTATCAACACAAGTATACGTATCGCTCAAGTAATACAGGGCTCTAATGGAGTCCTGGATATCGATCCCAGATGGAGTAATACTAGAGGCTACGAACTAGGATTTAGAAAATCAATACTTAATCACAACAATACAGTTCAAATTGTTTATTTGTCACTAATAGGAAATTGAAATAAATATGTAATTTTAACAAACTCTTAATTAACTAATTCTACTAATAAAGTTTCTAATGTAAAGTTCAATATATAAGAAAGCATCCTTCTCC
>NW_018218136.1:239147-241420 GCF_001263595.1 Phalaenopsis equestris | reverse complement strand
CTATGCTTGGTTACTGAATCTGCAGCTAAGTTAGGAGGATATCGGCTGTCACTTCGGAGCTCCCACATTCCCCTTGCCTGAGGGCTAACAACTACACTTCAGCACCCAAACAATAGGATCGAATTGAGTATTTTAGTCTGTCACTCTAAAATCTCCAATTCTATGCCCAATAATTTTATTTCCCTATTTATTTACACCCAACTTTCAAGGACTTTGACCTCCCTAAATCTTGGATGTAATCTTCACTTTAGTTGTAAAACTCAACATATTTTAACAAATCAATTGACCAGATTGAAAGTAAATTAAGATCGAAGTGAAAAGATCACTACAACTTCTTTAACATTCTCATGGCTCAACCAATTCAAATAACCATTTCATAAAATTTCAAGACAATGAGAAAGACAGAGAAAACTACTCAGAATTCATAGAGAAGATACGAAAAAACTTAGAACTTATATATAAAAGCAAAGTCATACAAACTTCAATAAGTAAATACCACTTATGTCTAATTCCTCCACAAGCAAACTCCTCGAAGTTCCTCTGAATCTCTTCCTTTCCTTACAACACACATAATTCTTCTTTAAAGTGGCAAGGAGGAAGAAATATCTCACTTTACCTCCACTCTTACAATCTCTTGAAGAATTTTTTTACAATACTAACCTTAAATTAAACTCTCTACACTCTACAAACAATAAAACTCAGTGGACACCACCACGGGGCTCCTCTTTTTTCGACCCAAATGTTTCTCTTAAAGTTGTAGAAGACTTTTCCAAGAGTTCCCTAAGCGTCCCTTCAAAAATCGTCCACATTCAATGCACGCGTTAAGAGAACCGTCGTTCTCGCCGTCGGCAGCCTCGATGGCGTCGTCGGCGATCTTTTAGAATATTTGATTATGGACTCTCGAGAAAAACCCGTTATCGGTGTCATTGGGCTCGCCGTCGGTGCCTTAGTTCAAATCTCATATTTTGGTCATTTTTGCTCCAAATTCGCTTTTTTTTGCATCTTTTTGCTCCAATGACCATAATTCAACATTCCTGCAACAAAACATCAAAAATACCCTTCTTTAAAGTGCAATATCATCAATATTAGTATAAAATAGATATGAAAATCTCAACATATTTTTCTTTGATCAATAGGTTCCGTGTGATCAGAGGACCCTAGGAAAAATAAAAATTTGGTTTAACTCATTAAAAATAATCCTAATTGTCACCAACCCTAAAAAATGAAATAAAATTAATTTTGAGTAGTTATAAAAGTAAATGATATAAAAATCATTTTCTACTGTAATATAATGTTAGAGAAACTCCCCATAAAAAATTCAAGTCAATTGGAGTTAATTTGACCATTCAAATGGATTAATCAAGTGAAATAAGTGAAATTACGATTAATCAAGTGAAATTACATTTTTGGCGCTAAAATAATTATAATAATTAAAATGCTACTTTAAAAATCAGAAAAATTGGTTTTAGAAGCTCCATATGACCAGAGGAACTTATGAAAAATAAAATTAGAATTAAAATAAATACTTCATATTTTGAGCTATTTTTTAGCATTTAAATAATTAAAAATAATAAAAATTGCAAAATTGTAAAAACACACTAAAAATGTCACATTTGGCTTCCTAATCACTTTGGTCCAGTAAAAATAATTTTCCTAATTTTCTATGTCAAGTTGTTAATTTCAAAGGCTTAAAAATGAATTATCTTTGATTTTTCACTAAAATAATTTCAATAATTAAAATATAAATAACAAAAATCTAAAATTTGTTTCCTTGGGTTCCTTAGACTTAGAAAGTGACCGCGACTTTATATATGCTTAAAAATACAAGATAAATGTGGACGTAATAAATATTCAATAATTGTAAAGTCACACTTATCAACGCAAGTATACGTATCGCTCAAGTAATATAGGGCTCTAATGGAGTCCTAGACATCAATCCGATAGGGAGTGGTTTAGAACTGCAAACAAAGATTTTAGAAAAATAATACTTTAATCACAACAACGAAGTTCAATTTGCTTATCTGTCACTAATAGACAATCGAAATAAATAGGTAAATTTAATAACTATTAAATAACTAATGATACTAAGTAGGGTCTAACTGTGATATTCAATATATAAGAAAGCATCATTCTCCTTGTCAAGAAATTATAGTGAATGGATAAAGTGAATTAGTTCAATTTATATTGTGCCAAATAGGAGTATACCTATTCTTTACCCTTTGGTCTAGGCATAAAGAACATTGACTAATCCTACGCTTGTTTACTGAATCTGC
>NW_018218136.1:236686-238801 GCF_001263595.1 Phalaenopsis equestris | reverse complement strand
TAGAAAAGGTACCCTCACCATTAGAAACTCAAAAATTCTTCTCTTTACTCAATTTGAAGTTCCACATATTGGTCCTAACTTCTAGCACTTAGTAGGTAAGATCATTATGAGGGAACTCAAGGAGAGTTCCTATAGGGCTACTTGACCTTAGGATTGACCCTGGGTGTTGGTTTGGAGCTAAGATATACAATACCCTCACCATACCCTCACAATACCCTGGCTAAATGACCAAATCACACCAATTGGAATTATAACTATGCCAGTTGGCCCAAAGAAATGTTTTATTTGCGTCATAGCAATATTTTACATCAAATTTGACCATAAATTTGCATTGATAAAACCTTTTGATCATCTAATTTGGTTTAAATCCAAAACCCCAAATTAGCCCCAATATTGGCTAACACCCCAATTCTCAACAATTGAATGCTTAAACCTCAAATTGACATCCAAATTTTGTTGAAAATTCTTTGTGAGGTCATTTGTGACCAAACACAATAATCAATTTGAGCTTAGTCCAAAGCTAGCTCAAGTTTGACCAAATTAGCCCCATATGCCTAATTTGAGTCTAAATCCAAATTTCATCAAAATCCACTAAATTCACTACCAAATTGATTTCAAAATGACTTTCATCCTTCATGAAAGTTGTTCATCATGATGTTTTACACCAAACACAACAATCAATTCGGACTTAGCCTATGGCTAGCCCAAGTTTGACCCAAACTTAGCCCAACATGCTTAAAATGGGTCAAAAATAAAAAATCCACCAAATTGGTTAACCAATTGACCTCAAAATGACTTTCATCCTTCATGAAAGTTATTTTTCATGGTCTCCTACACCAAATACAATAGTCAATTGAGCCAACTGACATGGCTAAACAAACCTAAACCCATTTTTGGTCATATTAGCCCATGACCAAAATATAATGAAAATCAAACTTGGTACTCCCAATCAAGCTTAACCTTAGCTAAACTCTAGATCTTAGAGTTAAGTTAAGTTAACCATGGGTTAGCCATGATATTCATCCCTTCGGTAAATATTTTTTTTAACCTTAAAGGATAGGTTTCATGCAAAACCAAATTACTCACCAACACTTGACAATTTCCTATGGTGCCATTTTTCTTGCTCATCATGAGCTTTAGACTTCATCTCCAAGCATCCCAACTGATCTAGCTCTATAAAAAATCCATGGCCATGGCTATTCACGGACAAACAAGGAAGAGCCACCATATATTAGCAAAACCTCCTCCAAAATATCCAAAATTCTTCTCCAAGCACAAAGAAGAAGGGCTACACCTTTAATTGCCCTCAAAGCCTCCTCTGTGAGTTCAATTTTGAGCTCAAAATCGAGCTCAAAATCAGGGCACTGCTCCAAACTCCACCAAAATAAAATTAACCTTGCACAAACCTTCACAACAGTGAAGGAAGCCAAACCCCCATCAATTCCCCCTCTGAAATAGCCTCTACCATAGCTCTCAACCAACACCCAAAATCGGCTGTGGTCGAAATCATATATACGCCTTACACCAGAGCCAAAGGCTTCATCCCTAAGCTCTTTGGGACCTAACGAAGGTGTGAAGAATCTCTGATTGAGGCCAAACCTCTCGGAGCAAAGGTATAACCTTACTCACTCTCCCGAGCCTTCGCGAGCTCTCCATTTATGATGACTTGATTTCATAGTATGTTTATCATATAGATGTGTTTGTTTCTTCAAGACGAACAATTTAAAAAAAAATCATCAAAATCCATTAAGAAACAAGAGAGATATTAAGGTTTTAAGGTGAACGACACTCGGTTAAGGCCATCGGGGACGATGAACAGATGTCGTCCATTCTCGCGTGTATGGAATGGATGGCGGAGATCAAGCCGGATGATCCTCTGGAATGATATGGCGGGCCGCGTGGCAGCTGACTCAGAAAGAGGCGTCGAATATAAGCGCACCACGTGGTTGTTCGACGGATCCGATGATCCAGTCAGCCCGTGGTTTGAATAAATAAATAGGGGGATTTAATAAATTCAAAAAATAGCCCCTAAACTTCAAAAATCCATATCTTTGCACAGAAAACTCATAAAAATAAAATAAAAATACCCTCTTGCTCAGTGAACAGAGGAGAATC
>NW_018218136.1:235098-235383 GCF_001263595.1 Phalaenopsis equestris | reverse complement strand
CTTCGGATCCGTGACATCCTCTAGTGTTTCCTCCTTTGGACTCCAAAACAAAATGTTCCAAATTTGAACCAATCCCCCTTCACACTTCTTAGTCTGATATCGTTAAAATGTTCTTACCATTCGAACTCCTTGAAGGTAATTTTTCTTGACTTTTATTAAGAGTATTCTTAGGTAACTTCAGTTATCTATGATGTAATTAACTATTGGGGCTTGCCCTTATAGGAAGCTTTTCCCGAACCCAACATAATATAAACCTTATTTAATTCCTTATATTAAATAGGGGAA
>NW_018218136.1:234216-234832 GCF_001263595.1 Phalaenopsis equestris | reverse complement strand
TCTTAAACATTTTCATGGCTTCACCAATTCAAATCACCATTTTACAAATCTCAAGACAAGGAGAAAGATAGAGAAAACTACTCAGATCTCATGGGGAAAACACAACAAAACTCGGAATTCATATATAAAATCGAATACAAACTACAACAAGTAAATAAATTATCTCTAGTTTCTCCTCAAGAAAACTCCTCGAAGTTCCTCTTAATCTCTTCCTTTCTTTACAACATACAGAATTCCTCTTTGAAGTAGCAAGGAGGAAGAAATCTCTCACTTTCCCTCCACGCTTACAATTTTCCGAAGAATTCCTCATAATATTGGAACCTTTCTAATCTCTAGGAACTCTCTCTAGCACTTCCTTTACTCCCTAGACTCTTTTCTTTCCCTCCTTCTCTAGGATCTCCAATTTTTGGCCAAAATAGTCTCTTAAAGTTTTGGATGAGCTTTCCCAAGAGTTCCCGTAGCATCCCTTCAAAATTTGGCCTTATCCAAAGCTTGAGTAGGCATAACCGTCGAGCTCGCCGTCGGCGGCCTCGAGGGCGCCGTCGGCAAACTTCTGAGAATTTTGTCCTATAGCCTCGGGAAAAACTCGCCGTCGGCGGGGGCGGGGGTGCCGGCG
>NW_018218136.1:202629-234206 GCF_001263595.1 Phalaenopsis equestris | reverse complement strand
TGGCCGCCGTCGGGGGGGCGGGGGGCGCGGTGGGCGGGGTCCAGGGCACCTTTGGTGGCCTAGTTCAAATCTCCACCTTTTAGTCCTTTTCGCTCCAAATTCGCTTCTTTTTGCATCTTTTTGCTCCAATGACCCTAATTCATCATTCCTGCAATAAAACATCAAAAATATCTTTCTTTGAAGTGCAATATAATTAAAAATAGTATAAAATATGTATAAAAATGTCAACATATTTTCCTCTCGTAAGAAAGATTTGATAAAAATATAAAACTTAATTTTCTACTTAAATAATATTTTATATTTAATTAATTCTCAAAACAAACAAATAATTCTAATAATTAAATTAAATCTCTTAAAATCATGAAAATTGGTTCAAGTGGTCCTCTAACCTAGGTGAGCCTCCAATAATTTTCTTAAGGACAGAGGTGTTATTTTCGTTGAGTTATTAAATTTCCATTAAAAATACCTAATTTTGCATTAAAAATAATTATAAAAAATTAAATAGATTCAAAAAAATCATATTTTCTCCTTTTATATTTTAATTAACCCATGAGTGGGGTAACATAAAATTTTCAAGTCATTTGATTCTAAGTTAATGAATTATAGGGTATTAAGGCCTTAGGGGCAAAAGGGTAATTTTGGAATTTAAGGCTTAATTAATATTTAGGCTTAACCAAAGGATTAAATAGGCAAAAAATAATCTTAATTGATATGTTTTGATGACTGAAATATGAAAGAGATAAATGGTGGTAACCAATCTCACTTTGGTCTTATAAAGGATAAATTTGTAATTTCTTAAAATTAATGAAATTTGGAAGAATATTTAAATAAGAAAGATATTGAGGTGAGGGTTTGATTTTGGAAGATCATAACTCTTTGTTTTTAAACCCCAATTAATGGTGTATGATTCATGATAATGATTAAGAATATAAACATTTAAAATTCTTTTCTTAAAATTACAAAAAACCCATTAAATTCTATAAGGGCTTAGTAGTGAACTAGCCTTAGTTAAAATTTTGTTTAATGAGGTTTAGAAAATGAACTAGGATTGATTTGAAACTTTTTGAAACACTACAAGCCCATCTTTAGAATTAAAGTGCTAAGTTTCTTAATTAGGCCAAATTGCCCTTGAGGGCCTTTACTCACATAATTCGTAAGTGTAACATCAAGTGATAATTACCCCGCTTAAGGGATAATCAAAACATCCAAATTCACTGAGTATGAGGATATGAATTGGATGAATCATATAGCAACATAATAAGGCCAAAATGAACTCGAGATGATTCGAGGAATCATGAACTGTTTAAGGTGTTACACAAGACTCCTTCATGATCCTTTGGAAATCTTAAGAATATCTAAACTTATTCTGATTTGCTTAATGGAATCATCCTTAAAATTTGGAACCACCAAGGTATGACATAGGGTCTGGTAGACACACCTCGAACTGTGCTCTTTATTTTTAATATATGCCCTACAAGTACTGAACTTTCAGGTGGAGGAACGAGAAGACTCAACAGGTACACTTTTAAGTTATTGCATTACAATTTACTTTTATCTATTTTTTCCTGCTCGTGAACTTGCATGTTAAACAACGATGTCACCCTGCATGTCAAAACTGAAACTTTTAGGATAGCCTCAAAACTGAAATTGAAATCATAACTAAAATCATACAAGATAAAAATTCACCGTCAGAATATTCAAAATATAAGACAACTCAAAATTTAACCAAAAATAAAACAATAAAATAATAATTGCAACTAAATTAAAACACATCTATCGGATGATCAGGAATCCTTCAGAGGAGGAAACCTACGGTTGCTAACAACATTTCCTACTGTCTAAATGAAATTATGGAACTCATTGAGTTGAGTTTAGTAAATTCATTTGGACTAAGTGAACCCGAAAGAAAATAGTGGTACCGGAAGAAGGAAACCGTAGGATCCTAACTGATGTCGCTCTAATCAACTTTAATATGCCCCATAATATTTAAAATCATAATATTTAAATAACCATGACCCTTAGGAACATTTGATTTGACATCATGACTTGACACATTAGAAAACTTAAACTTGCTACGATGAGGAGCTTGAAGCTAGTATTGTGACCAGCACCACACAATGATTTATAACAGCAATAGAATCTACAACAACATATCTTCTCTTTAGAATTAAACAACAAATCCATAGGACTTTGAGGTTGTCTGCATATGCAACATAAATCCTCAACTCATCTTTAGGCCTCTGTATAGCCCAGCTATGCAATTTAAGCCCTAACTTGCTTTAAAATTCCGAGGTTGTCGTTCTGTACGACCTAAATCCTCACATCTTCCAGGTTATTTGTGTGATCGTTTTACACAAATATAAGCCCTAATTAATAAAATTGGCAAAACAAAATATTTAAATACCACTCTTTTAAACTGAAGCTAAATTGTAGGATAGTTTGGGAAGTCACAGAGGTTCTCCTCAGGATCTATGACATCCCCTAGTTCATCCTCATTTGGATTTCAAAATAAAATGTTCTAAATTTGAGTCATTCCTCTTTCACACCTCTTTGTCCGATCTCATTGAAAGGTCTCATTCCTTTGATATCCTTGAAGATCATATACCCTGATTTTTATCAAGAGTTTTCTTAGGTGATTTTAGTTATCTTGGATGTAATTAATTATAGGGGCTTGCCCTTAAACCCAGTTTTTCCAAACCCAGCTTAATATAAACCCTATTTAATCATTCATATTAAATAGGGGAACTTGTCAGCTTATAATAAGAATAACTTCCCAGACTTAACAGATGTCATACAATCTTTAGTTTATTTAATCGAGCCTTATCAACAAGTAGTGTGTTTTTCCTTCGAGATTCCTTCGGGATGGATACATTACTTGCGGTATTAGACTCATTTATTTAAACTACTAGGAATATGAGGTCGGTCTGGTCTTATATTTTCAAAATCCAAAATACTATTTTTTTTCAAATTATACATAAATTAAATTAAATTAAAATGGGTGTTTAGATATCCATCCTAATAACGAACAACTTCACAACTTCCAACTTTTTAGTGCCGACGCTAAGTAAAAAAGTTTTTAATAATAAAGGTTAATTCTAGAATTAAGATTTTTAGTATGAAGGGTTTGGAGTTATGCTTTTGCTATTTAAAGTAAGAAAAACTGTATTTTTAGAAATATTAAAGATCTTAGATTTATACTTGAAAAAAAAGTTGAGACTTTTTGAAAAATCTTCAATGCTAATACACATTTGTTAAAGTAAAGAAATGTGATATTTTTAATTTTAAGAGGAGGAAAGTGGAGTTAAAAATCATTAAAGGCTATCCAGATATAGTAATCCTCACATGACATATGAAAAAAAGAAAAAAAAAAGAATTGAAATTGATCCTAAAAGAAAATGTAGAAGAAAAATAAAAAGAAAAAAAATATGTGAGGAGAAGCATGAGGAGATGCCTAATAAAAAATTGGCTCTACTTGAATCATCTTAAGGAATTAAACGTAGTTACATTTCTAACTTAGAAGTATTAGCACCTTTACTAAAAAAGTTCTCATGAAATTTTTTTCTTGTAATTCTTCTAAGTATCTTAGGTATGACTAATTGCAATTATTTTTGAAATAAATAGAAAATCAAAACTCTTAAACTTAATTGCTAAATGTTCTTGTACTTTAGTTTTTAACCTGAATTGTTAATTTTTTTTCTGAAAGTTTCATTGTAACATTTATAAAGAAGAAATTATAGAATTCTTTAAGGTAAATTTGCTACCTGATCCCGACATTCTATATAGATGTAAAATGCGATGTATGTGATTATATGCTTAATTTCTTTAATGGTTATTCTTAATTTGCAACAAAGCCAAAAACTTGATCTGAGCAAAAGCTAGGTAATTTTTCAACTATGAAGCAAAGAAGAATACAATTATAATTTTAAATATGGGATACTACTCAAGTATACGTATCGTTATCAAGCAATATAAGACTTTCTGATTAAGTCCGGAACATCTAACTCACAGAGAATACCTTTCATTAAAGCACATCATCTCAAAAATAGTTATAAAAATGTATATAAAAACACTATAAATTTTAGGTGTATCACTACCACATGTTATAAATTTTATATAGTATAAGGATTTACTTGAGGATAAAGTAACTTTTAAGTTTGGGGGAATTGATCCATTCAAAATAACATATTTTTAGTCATATTTTATAAGCAATTTACGTATATTTTTGATGATATTGCACTTTAAAAGAAGATATTTTATATATTTTTGGTTTCAAGTACATGAAATGGAAATTTAGAGAAAATGAGGAAAAATAGAGCAAAAATGATGATTTTTATGTGGCGTTATAGTGCCACCCCTTGGCACCATAGTGCCACATACGAGCGAGAAGGGCGTTATAGCTCCCCAGACTGGCGCTATGCGCCAGTAACTACCTTTCTAGAAGATACATCAAATTAAGCTGAAATTTGGAGGGGTGTTTTAAGCAGCCCTTGGTTATTTTCTGTTTTCTATTCAATGAGAAGGATTTGGCCAAATTTAGAGAACTTTGGAGCTTCAAAACTTTAATTGGGCGGCAATAGTGAGTTAGGTTTTTCATATTTTATTTTCAAGTGTAAGTGTGAGTGTGTTTTAGTGTGAAAAAGTTTGGATATTGCTTAAATGAAACTACAGAAGTTTGCATTGGGAGATGACATAAGGTACTTTGTATTTGTGTTTAAGTTTTTGTTGTAAGACTTGGATTTCAATGTAAAATGTTTTATTTTTGTTTAATATCCATGAATTATGAGTAATTCTCTTTCTTTCTTCTTGCATATGGGACTTAATCTTATGGGATGAGAATGATTTAAAGATTTCTTTTTACTCTAAAGAATTGTGATGGTATTTTCACCGAATCTTCATTTACTTCTCAAACTGGCCACTTGTGAGGTCAAAATCCATTGAGAAACGTAATGACCTGGGATGACTATGATTTCACTCAACTAGTGTATACCACACTTCATTCTAGGCAGAGCCATTGTGATCACCTAAGGGGAAGTGCAAATAAATAGGAAGATAAGTTTGATGTGCGTAGAATTAGTTAGATCTAGAGTGACATGCTAGATTATTATCAATTTAGCTTAAAATTTAGTACCATGATGTTGGGATTCGATCATTATGATGGCATAAGCTAGGGACATATAGAGGTGAGAGGCTAGATAGCACTGCTGTGGAGTCGAGATGTTAAGGAATCGACCTTAAGTTATCTAATGTTCTTTATAAGCACCGGGAGGGGGTAAAGAATAAAGTATGCTTTTATTTGTCACAATACATCAATTTTGTCTTAAATCATTTGAATCCTACATATACTAAAATCTCATTACAAGAGGAAAGGTTTTCCATAATATCCAAACTCTTTATTATATTTTGTTAAGCTGTTACATTTAGTAGTTACTTTCTTTATTAGCTCTTAAGTAGTAATTTTTAGTAAGCATATCATTTTAGACCATTTATATATTTAATTTGTAATTGAAATAGAATTTATGTGATTTGATTTTAGAAGTTACTGAATTCCTCGTGTGATTGATATTGAGGATTTTTAAAGAAAATCCTATATTACTTGAAACAATATGTATACTTGCGTAGTACCCTAGTGTAAAAATCTATTATATAATTCATAAATCATTACATTTATTCACACTAGCCGCTAGATATAAATTGAGTTATACTTTTTGGAAAAATTAAGGAGATTAAAAATACATGTAAGTGCAGGTTGGGTCAATCTACATAAGAGATTTGATCATGTGTAGTTTTAAAGCAGTTGATTATGGCCCAGTAATGTTTTTCGACACCCTCAGTTATAAAACTTAGCTTAGTCACATTAGATTTAACTTTGAAGTTTAGAGATTAGTGTAGTAAACATAGTTTCTTAGATGTTTAATTCAAAGTTCAACCTGCTTTTTTACTTAGTTTTCTATAGTTTTGTTACTATGTCTTTGTTCCGCCTTCGGCTTCGATTCGTTCTGCTCAGCAGCTCCAACAAGCCCTAAATTTTCTTGCTGCCTCAAACTTTGCCAAGAAAGCGTTGTTTGACGTTTGATCCTATGTGCCCAGAGAACGCAATGCGTTCTCCCCTTTCGGATTTTAGGGTTTAGGGTTTAGGGTTGAATTTCCATCTCACTATGAGATCGATACTTAGGACTCCATTAGAACCCTCTATTATTTGTGCTATACATATACTTGCTTTTGCAACCTAGTGACTATTTAAAATTGATACTATGTTTATTCACTAGGAGTGGTAGCTTTAAATATTTAAAAGAGAAACTGATTATACCGAAGTAATGCTTTGGGTTTTAACTATATCACTTTTATAAATTTTCCATTTAAAATTCCTAATAATCAATCGTGGAAGCCTAACGTTCAAAATTTCTTAGAGACAAAACAAAAGCCTTGATCGAGAGTTTTCTTAAGCAACTTTAGTTGCTTAAGATGTAATTAACTACAGGGTTTTGCCTTTATAGAATGTTTGAGACCCTAGATTAATATGAACCTTATATCATGTTTAGACTAGATAAGTGAAACATTTATCAATTTTAACATTAGACCAATGCAAATATCTATTTTTTCTTAATTTAGATAATTAAGCTCATTATAACATGATATCTTTATCTCTTGAGATAATATATTTCTTTTGATGGCATGCTTGATTATTTAAATATGAAAATTGTCAAATTTGTATGGCATTCAAAACCCCATGCCAAAAAAATAAAACCATTAGTTTTCTTTCTGACGACTCAATTTTGTATTGGCATATGCCTATGATCATGTTTTCGTTCGTATTCCTAAATTGGAAATAGGTTTCTACTCATTTTAATTTAACATCAAATCATTTTTAATTTAAATGCATGATTTTTCCTTGGGTTGTGAATGCAGTGTTCCGAAAACTTTATTTTAGTTACAAGTTTCATTTAATTTTCAAAAGTTAGGTTTAAATTATTTATTTGGTTTACGCAGAAAATTTAGTCGTTAGACGAGTCTATCAATAAATCCAAGAAAAAGGCATTATAAAGCACCAAACTAATATGAAGGCAAATATATCAAGTAAACAAGAACAAGGACAAGCATGTGCACTAATCTTAGGCCTGTCATAATCATCGAATGACATCATTTGAACCACCTCTACTGTTTAGTTGAGTTTCAACCTTTCCTTTGTGTTTTGTTCTATTTTGGATAGTTCAAACTTTGATAGTCGATGTCAGCACTATTTTGGTTGAAGGAGTTGCCCGTTGGAAGCTGTCGGTCGCCAGAATAGAAATCACGTCGCCTGCTTCGGAACCCAATATTTTTCATAGTTTAAATGAAAGAGCACTATACCTCAAACTCTGTATCTATCCCAAAGGATAAACACATGACATGAGGGTGAGACTTGATAAAATAAACTAAGAAATATATGACATCTGTATGGTCTGCGAAACCATTTTATTTTAAGCTGGGTTCAGACAAGCTTCGTATAAGGGCAAGCCCCTATAGTTAATTACATCTTAGATAACCAAAGTCACCTAAAAAAACTCTCGATAAAAATCAGGGAATATTATCTTCAAGAAGTTCAAAAGGATAAGACTTTTCAACAAAACCGGACAAAGAGGTATGAAATGGGAATAACTCAAATTTGGAATATTTTATTGTAGAATCCAAAGAAGGAAGAAATAGGGGATGTCATAGATCCGAAGGAGAACCTCGATGGCTTTCGAGTCTATCCTATTGTTTTGCTTCAGTTTTTAGAAGAAATTATTTAGGTGTTTCATCCTGCCAATTTTATTTGTTAGGGCTTACATTTGTGTGAAACGATCACACAAATATCCTAGAAGATGTGAGGATTTAGGTCGTGACAAACGACAACCTCGGAATCCTAAGATGAGTTAGGACATATAATATACAGCAGAGCTATACAAAGGCCTAAAGATAAGGTGAGGGTTTACGTTGCATAAGCAAACTACCCTGAAGTCCTATGGCTTGGTTCTTTAATTTTACGGAAGGAAATTGGTTTAGCTGTTGTTAGCTGATGTAGATGTGTTTTGCTGTTGAAGATGACCGTGCTGCCCACCATGCTAGCTCCAAGCTCCTTGTCATGAAGAGTTTAAGTTTTATAGGGTGTCCTATTTTGATGTCAAATCAAGTGGCTCTATGGTTGTAGTTCATAATATTATGGGGCATATTAAAGTTGATTAGAGCGACACCATTTAGGATCCTACGGTTCCCTTGTTCTGGTACTACTATTTTCTATTGGATTCACTTAGTCTAAATGAATTTACTGAACTCAACTTAATGAGTTCCATACTTTCATTTAGACAGTGGGAAGCCTCGTTAGCAACTATAGGTTACCTCCTCCTAGAGATTTTTGATCATTCGATATAGATGTCTTAATTTAGTTAATTTAGATTGTTATTTTGTGATGTTTGTAATTAAATTTTGAGTTGTTTTATATTTTGAATGTTGTGGAGGTGAATTTTATTTTGGTTGATTTTAGTTTTGGTTTTGGTTTTGCGGCTATCTTAGCAGTTTTAGTTTTCATGCAGGGTGACATCGTTGTTTAACATACAGGGTTGTGTTTTTTTGTTCATACATGTAGGTGTGTAAGTACTGTAACATACTGAAAAGTAAAGTATGAGAAACTAGAAATGCAAGTAAAATAAAAGCGTACCTGAATGGTCTTCCTGTCATCTTTAACTGAAACTCAAAATGCCTGTGAAAGCATTTATATGTTAAAAGAATTTTATGTAAAGCGGGGAAATAAGGTTCTAGTGATCTACCAAATCCTAAATCATATCTTGGTGAACCCCTATTAATTCATCTGAGGATGATTTCATTAAGCAAAACACACTAAGTTTAGTAGACCTCCAAGGTATCCAAAAAGTCGGGAGAAAGAAGCGGGTCCATGCTTCCCTCTCACCACCTGATGAAAAATCTCAAGCTCATTTAAACTTATTATGTTGCTTAATAATTCATCCTGTAAATACCTTTAGTGTTCGGTGAATATCGATGTTTCAATTATCTCTAAGAGTAGGGTAATTATCATTTGTCATTTAATTTGAGAATTATGTGGTTGAAGACCTTTAAAAGGGGCAAGTTAATACTATTAAGACACTTAGCCAATTTCAGCTGTAACTTGGGCTTGTAGTGCTTTAAAGGTGTTTAATTTCTAGTTACATTCACTTTTCTAATCCTCATTTAACCAAATTTGATTTAGCCTAGGTCACTACTAAGCCCTTAGGACCTTGGTGGACATATTAGTAATTTTTGATAGAAATTGAATTTTATGTGATAGTGATTCATCATCAAAATGTTTGAATGTACAACACGCTATTTACCTTGATTAATTTATGCAAATGATGGACATAAACTTGGAAAATGTGGATCTCTATCTAGGGGTCTCCTCTAACTTTGGAAAAATCAAGGAATATCCCTCATGATAGAGGCAACAACAAGCCAAAATATCAAGCCATGGTGAAAAACTTGAATGCATGGAGAATCAAAATACTTAGAATAGTATTTAATTAATTAAAAATAAAATGTACATCAAATAAAATTCAAATTTTTTCCACATTGTTCTCCTCTATTAACTGAGCGCTATGGTATTTTTCTTTTATTTTTGGAATTTTTTTGTGCAAAGATATGATTTTTCAAAGTTATGGGCATTTAAATAAATAAAAAAAATCCCTATTTTTTATTCAAACACGCGGCGTCGCGTCAACCTACGGCATCTCCGAAGCACTGTGTGGCACGCTCTGGTTGGACGCCGCCATCCACGTTGCCGCTGACTCGGCCTGCGCTTTATGTATTTAAGCGTTGTCTGGCTTCATCTCGCCCGTCCGTTTGATACACGCGCCATCCAACGACTCTCAGTCATCGTCCTTGATAGCCAAAACCCATGACCGTCAACCCTATAAACTTAAGATCTCCCTCATTTCTCAACCAAATGTTCTCGAGTTTGATCTTATAGACGTGTCTAAGTGAGATGAACATATCCATACGGTAAACATGCCATTAAACTAACCCTAATCACATGGAGAATCAAAATATGTTCGAGAAGAGGGGAAGTTCAATACCCTTGCTCTGAGAAGGGAAGCTTCAATCAGAGGTGCTCGACACGTTTGTGGAGGTCCAAGGAGGCTAGGGATTGGGCCTCTGGTCATGGTGAAAGGTCTAGACCCAAATTCGATCAAGGCAAAATTTGGGTGTTGATCAATGTCTAGTGTGGAGGCTCTCTATAAGGGGACTTTGATGGGGGCTTCTTCTCCTTTCACTGTGGTGAAGGTGTCGGTGAGTTTAATTGAGATTTGGTGCACTGTGGAGGCGTGGTGGAGATGTCCTGTCTTCGACAAGGATTTAAGCTCCAAAATTGAGCTCCGTCAAGGGAAATGAGGGCAAGGAGGTGGTTGGGTTGTACTAAGGAGGTCTCAAAGAGGCTATGGGAGCAATTTGGAAGGGTCTCTTTGAAAAAATTTCAGCAGAGGCCATTTTATAACCATGGCTGGAGACTGGAGCTTAGTGCTTGGCCTTGGGTGCAAAAGTCTGCTGAGGTGGTGGGCTAAGAGGCTCTAAGGCTTAATCAAGGTGAGTTGGCCCCTAGGGTTGAGATTGGGTTTGATTTAGGGATGGTGGCCTTCAGTTTTAAGGTGCTCTGGCGACTAGGCTGGCCAGCAGGGCCAGGGGAGGTGGCTAGGAGGTCAGGTGAGCCAAAGGAACCAGTCACAACCATTAATTTGGGCTGGTGATGGGTTTTGGCAAAGATCTCTTTGACTTAAGCAATCTAAAAAGCAAATCCCTTGATTTATGGGACCTTTGGTCCATGGCTCATCTAGGGTGGGTTGAGTGAGCCTATCTTGGTCACTAGGGTCCAAAAATTGGCTGTAGAAGTCTTGCCTTGGTCAGTTTGACATGGCTAGGTCAATTTTGGTGCATGGGTTCAATGTGGGTTGAAATGGCCAAAAGTTTGGTTTGAGTTAGGCTAGCCATGACCTTAGGCTCAATTGATTGATCAACATTGTGTAGATGATTGTAATGAAGATTTTTGGTGAAGTATTGAAATGATTTTGCGACCAAATTGGGAGTCAATTTGAAGGTTTTTGGAATTTGGGTCAATTTGGGCATGTTGGGCTAAACTTTGGTCTAGGTTGGGCTAAGGTTGGGCTAAGTCTAAATTGATTATTGAGAATGGTCTATAAGAAAATCATGAAGAGTTTTCAACATAAACTGGGTGTCAATTTTGGGGTCAGGGCAATCAATTTGGTGGAATTTGGATGTATGGCCAATTTGGAGCAAATTTGGGAATTTTTGGATTTGGGTTAAAATTGAATGCAATTGAGGCTTCACTAAGGCCAATTGAAGATCAAGCTTGGTGTGTAGGATTGTTATGAAGAGTTTAAGATTCAAATTGGGGCAAATTTAGGCCAAATTGACGGACATTTAAGGTGAATTTGGGGAAATTGGGGCTCTAAAACCAATTTGGGGGTTTTGGTTAAAATAGTCAAATTGGCCAAATTGGGTCCAATAGAAGGGTCCAAATTGGTTTTGGAGACATTTGGAGTGATTTTGGAGGTTCTGGGAGAGTGTGTCAAGGGTATTTTTATAATTTTGGCCATTTTTGGGACATTTTGGTAAATTTGGAATTTTTGGGTAGTTTTGGGTAACTTGGGTATTTTGAAAAGGTTTGAAATGATTTTTGGACAAATTTGGGTATTTTGGGTGGATTTGGGAAATTTGGCCAAATTTAGGGCTCCAATGGTATCTAGGTAATTTGGGGGATTTTGGGGAAAAAGGCCAAGTTTGATATTTTTAGTAGAATTTGGGTGCCAACCATCCTATATGAGCTATGGACTAATGGAAACCCCATTTGGGTCCTTTATGTACTAGTCTTAGCTAAACCCCAGCCTAGGGCTAGTGGGTTTAGGCGACCATCTACATGAGTCTCCCAAAAGATCAAGGGATCAAAGTTAACAAATATTAGGTTTAGGGTTGTGAGGGATTGTGAGTGAGAGTATGAGTAGTGAGTGAAAGTGAGTGCCTTAGCCCCAGACCAGCACCCAGGGATAACCCTAAGGTCAAATAGTCCTATGAGAACTCTCCTTGAGCTTCCCCATAATAATCCCACCTACTAAGTGTTAGAGATTAGGACCAATATATAGAGCTTCAATTTGAGTAAAAAAGGGTAGAATTTTTAATGGTGAACAGGAAAGTTTTTCTAGTTTTTTAGGAATAGTCAACAGGAAAGTTCTATGGCTAGACCCTAGGCTACTAAAGAAGAAAAACTAAACCTCAACCAAAAGTGAGGTCAACAGTCAAGCAACCAATACACTTCCTAATTCTAAAAGAAAATTTTGAGACAAAAGGTAATAAACTGAAGGTTACTACAGTAGTTTTCTTTCTTTTATTATAGCATCCCTGAAAGAAAGAGTTAGAACAACCTAAGCTTATTATAGTAGCTTATAAATCTGTAAGGAAAATTTTTGCCGACATAGTATAACCAAAAATCATCTAGTCATCCTAAGAATGATCTAATGAACAAACATAACAGAAATCACAAAAACCTATCTAATCTTATGCCTTCTACAAGAGTTAATGTTCTATGATGTCTAGGGGTGGGTGAATTTTGAAGTGTGAAGCTCAATTAAGTTTTATTTATAGAAGACTCCGATCAAGACATCCATGGGCTTCCATCATCCATGAGGCATTGTTTGAAGTGTGAAGCTCAATTATGTTTTATTTATAGAAGACTCCGATCAAGACGTCCATGGGCTTCCATCATCCATGAGCATTGTTTTTGGATCAACTTAGTTGGAAGAGGTGATTAGCTCATTTTGACTAGAAGATTCTTGTCAGCAATCATGAGTTGCCTTGTTCAAGTGATCATTACAGACCCATATGTTGGTTATTATGATTGTTCAAGTTGCGTTTGATAATGTTTATTCATTAAAAGTTTACTTTACGCTTTTAGTGTCTTTTAGATTTTATGGAGTTTTGAACTTTATATCATTTGAATTTTTTTTCTGAGGTTTAATTAACTTGATTTTTATTAGGATTTTCTTTGATTTTTACTATAATTTTTTTTAATTGATTTACTTTCTTTTTATGATGACCCGATAAACACCTCATGGTTTCGTCATCCTGTGTTATTAGGGTTTGTAGTCTACTTAGTCATAATTGACCGTAGGAGTCCTTGTAAGCAAGAGTGGGTTACCACATCCAAGGCTTCCTTACATTCTAAAGGCTGATTTTGTTTTGTTTAAGTTTTACTAAATTATATGGTTCACTTTAAGTTTTAATTTCTTTCAAACTTTAGGTTGTTTCATCATTTAATTAGATCTTCATTTCATAGTTTTTTTTGTTGGCTTTGTTCATTACTTAGTGAAAATTTTACTTGACAGCAGGTATTTCTATAAATTGGTTAATCTTGACTTAACCTGCTTTGTCTTGGAGGTTGGAGTTTTACTTATTTTTGACATTAGTAATTCTTTTAGAATTGGTAGTGATTAGTTTCATACTGAAGAAAAGTGTTCTTATGACCCATGGGAAGAGACCATTAACACCCCTTAAGTTCATACTTAAGCTTAGTGTTTAGTTGTTCAATTTATGTTTTAAATTAAATTCTTATTATTGAATGAGCTTTTTCTTAGTTATGCTTAGTTAGTTAGTTGATTAATCTTTTGTTTATTCATTTGTTGAAACCTTTATGAAGTGTTAAAAAGGGTATACTTGTGATTTAGGGCTTCACAAATACCATGTTTGATTTTTTCAGTTTGATTTGACTGATAATTAAATTTCTTCCCCTTGAATTTTTATTGAAAGATTTGAGAATCATCAAATTCACCCTTAGGGGCATATTTGTAATTTTCTTTATATTTTATTATTTTTTAGTGTGCCTTAATTTGGCGATTTAATTAATTGTCTTTTTAACTTTTAAGTGATTTCATTAATGAATTTGAAAATACTCAAATTTATCCCTAAGGGGCATTTTTATAAATTCTCATATCCACTTAACTTTAAGTTGTTCTTTAGATTAATAAGTTCATTAATCTTTTTTAAATGTTTTAAGGATTCAATAGAAGTTTTAATTTTCTAATTTGGGCTTAATTAGGGTTTTTTAAGTGTAATTTTTATATTAAGGGGTATTCATGTAATTATTAATTTTATCTTTTATTTTTATGATTATCTTAAATAATTATATTTTTTAGATTGATTAAACCATAATTTTGATGTTCTCTAAGTTAATCCATTTCTTTAATTAATTTTACAGACAAATGAGCTAAGTGGCAAATTTCCAAATTTATAAAATTACCCTTCATAAGTTTAAATGCAAATTATTACATTTTAGAGTTTGGAATTAAATTTTTGGTTGACCATCTAACTGAGTTTGTTTTTTTTAGCGAGTTTATCTTTATTTTTTATTTATTTAATTTTTTATATTTATTTTTCCAAATAAATGATGTTTTCATGGGGAATTGGGATTTTCATGTTTAAAACTACCCTGTCTGGGTTCTTGCAAACTATCCAAGCAACAAATCATAAGTAGTTCTCACTATACAATTTAAGATGACATATCCAACTTGCACCTCTAAAATTTTTTGAGGAATGTCAACTCTTTGGGGTCAACTTACTTTTAGGTTATATTTGTTAAGTTTATTTTTGCTTTAATAATACTTGATACATCTTACCAAAATGAATTTGATGAAGCAATACTCTTGATATTCTTTTAGTTCTTTTGTGAAGTTGAAAAGACTAGAAAGATGAAAACTTCAATCAACCCATTTGCCTTGAGTAATTAAGGAAGTGTTCCATGAAATCATTTGATCAAGAATATGAATTCCAAGAGATGTATAGAGGTCAATCTAATTTTTCAATCCTTTCAATATAAATGGTTTATGTTTGGAGGCCTCATTTAATGTTTGCTACTTTTATTCCAATTCAATTCTATGCTTTGAATCTGATAATTCTTAAAATCTTTAAGGGCAAAAGGCTTGAAAGAAGAAAAAAATTAGAACTTGTTTCAAATCTTAAAGAGGTTGACTTTGATCTACTTAAGTCTATAAAAGTAGTTTCCACTAAATATTAGGAAAATCCTATATTAAATATCCTTTAAATGAACTTAAATTCAAATGATATTGCCTAGACAAAAAATTAAAAGGTGACACTACAAAAAATTTCATATGAGAGACCTGTGTAAATTCTTCGTGTAAAGAAGCAAGCATGCGTTATGCCTTTATGCTCGCATTTTAATACAATAAGTTTATGATGCTTTAAACAAGTTCATCTTGAATGTTACATCCATCAGATCTTTAATAGAAAAACAAATAAGGTTATTATACTTTTGTTTTCTTGCTAAAGATGCCATAGAAGAAATTCCTTAAGAGTCCTTCATTTGGTGCTCCATAAATGAGGGGAATATTCTAAAAATCTTTACAAAAACTATTTTACCTTACAATTAATTTTCCCCCATGATCAAGCAGACAAGAGCTGCATGTTGTTTGAAGGTGGCTAAAAAGCGGCAATCATTAAAAAGCGTTAAATAACTTATGTTTAGGAATTTAAGACATCATCTTATAGTCGAAGATTTGCCAAGGCCTTCTACTTATAAATAAAGGGTTGGCAACCAAAATAGTAGATGCCATATTTCAATTACCAGCAAATATTAGAATGTGTATGTTTTGAATGACGTTTGTTTACAAAAGATGGGATTCAAGTGCTGGTCAATTATTTACTTAACCATCCATTTTATAACATGATAGATTAGTGGCCTTGAAAGCATAAATTACACATCACTGGCTAACAACCTTGGAACAATGTTAGACATTACATAATAAGCAATTAGGAATTTTGAAGTTAGATGAAGATATGTGGTTTGCTCAAATTTTCTTCTTATAGAATGGGATACTAGTTATTTGTATGGCATAGATGTGTCAACTTTTAATTGTTCACTTCATCAAAAATAAATAAACTTTAGATGTTGGTTCAAGTAAGAATGTCGGGCATTTGGTGATGACAATAACTAGTTTGCTCAAGTATTCATGTAAGAGAGGATCCTGATGATTAAAAGGTTCGGCCGAGTTATAATGCCATGCTAAGGCAATGATATCAAAATTGAGTTAAGATCTTTGAATTTATCTCAATTATATATATCAACTATATATTCCTAAATCAGAGTTTAGATGATGTAAAAATTGATTATGTAACTTTATATTTTGAATATTCCATTGTTTTGAGATATAAAAATTTTCTGTGTGCTCGACTAGTCTTTCGTTGGCTCTCCAAATCAGTCCATCCTCACCGACAATTCAGGCAGGGAAGAGAAGACAGAGGGAATGAGAGCGTGCAATTAATCAAAAAATATAGCAGTGAATTTTAGCCGTCTGCTACACCGACTTGTCGGAACTCCTCTGTTGGCAGAGTTGAAAAAATTAAAATAATTAATATTTTAAACTTATTTTATTTATTTTTACATAATTAAATTGCTCTAAAACATGAAAAAATAATATATTTAACTTATTCTATTCTCTGGCATGATAGATATTTTTGAAATAAAAATTTGATGCCCAAAAGGCCAAAATTTGTTCGCTGTATTGCGAAAAAATGTTATATCAGGACTCCGCACGTAGAGCTACATGCGAAGTCTAATAAAATTACGTTGTGAAGGTGATGAACCCGGTAACACAAAGAAATATTCCCCTCATGTTATTCAGACGTTATTGTGTATTATTCAAGTGTTATTGTATGTTATTCAAGTGTTATTGTGTTCTGGGAATATTCTCAGCATTATAATAACACAACAACACATTAACAATACTTGAATAATATATAATAACACCTGAATAACACACAATAACACATGAATAATACGAGGGGAATATTTTCCTGTGTTACCGGACCGATTACCTTCACATCATAATTTTATTGGACTCCACACATAACTCTGAGTGCCGGATTTTGATGTAATATTTTTTCCCGTATTGCACCGCTTAAGAAATCAGATGCACGATTGGATCGGTTGAACGGATCGGCAAATTTATTGTTAGCGGTGGAGAAGCAAATGATTTTACGAAGACAAGAAATTAAATGTTGGGTATAAATAAATAATGATCGCTGGTACAACTAAATTGCGAGTGATCAATAATGGCAAAGGTGGAGCAGAAAATTGTTGGGTGATTAATGAGCCAAATTAATTTTGGGTTGATGCAATTGCTGTAGGAGAGTTGCTTTTTAAATGCTCTACTTATTCAGGCAATGTTTCTTTGCATTTATAACCTTTTCCTTTTACACAAACAAAACGATTTGGAGCAATGAAGAAAATAATAATGCATACTAAATCAAATATAAACTTTTATTGATGTGGCAGAATTAGGGTGCTAACAACTAAAAATTTGGAGAAATTATGAAAATAATAATGCATTCAAGGGCAATGTTGTTAACAACTAAAGATAATAGTCGATCATGGTGGTTAGTGGTCGAAAAGTGACAATAGCTAACTAGAGACCATCAATAATGTCCCATAAATTATTGATGGAGATAAGCGATGTTATTATTGACATCAATGTTAGATTTTGATACATCAAAGATGGCTAGTGCAATTGTTTTCGTATTCAAAGGGAAGATCATGCGAGTAGTAGAGATACATATGTCAAGATAGGTTAGGGTTCAAAATGATTGTTAATGCTCAAGAATTGTGCAAGTCCAGTTCACCCTCATACCAATTCCCTTTAAATGTGCTATGAAAAATCCTATTCATAGATTCAATAATGGTGTCCCATTTTCATTACTAAGAGTTCAAACAATCTATAGGATGACGTATTAAATCTTCTTTATTGTTTGAAAGTTAACCATTTTAGTGCTTTAATAATCTAAAATTAAATAAGTATGGACTTGTTGGCTCATCTATTTGAGACACTTATTTTGATTATAGGCATGTAAAATTTAAATACATTTTAAACACTCAAAATAAGATCATGAAATTTTTAATTAACACCTTGAATGCTTAATTTATGCTAATACAGACTCAAATATAAGTGTTTTATTATTTTTATTGGTTTCATCTTATGTGACTACACCATCTCACATATTAGTTCTATGAAAATGGAGATTAACTTGCCTTCATAATCAATTTGAAAAGTATGGGACCAAAATAGTTGAATATTTTGAGAATTAAAAATTGGTTATGAAATATTAGCCTATTTATTATAATAAATAGATAAGCTTGTAAATATCTATCACAAAAGAGAAATGTAGTATAATGTGGATTTTAAAGGATGGATTGAAAAGAAGCATAACAAATAAAATAATTTCAATGGGTAATTAGGCCCAATCTACTTGAATGACAATGGCTTAGAATTAGGGATCTTTTGAGTGGTTAGTCAATAAACTCAAACTGTGTGTTAGCTTAATTTATCTAAGACATAAGTGTATGAGGTTAAATCACATATCTAGGTCAAGGAGCTATTGACAAGGATTTGATAGATAAGTCTCTAATCGGTCTATGAGTTGGTAGGTGCTCCTGGACATACATATCAATTGGAACAAGCTTGAATGGAATTTTATGAGTATATAGATTTTTATGGCAAGTTTGGATGTATGGACTGGTAGGTTTGGGTCATTAGGTTGGCAAGAAGATATGGTTCGCAAGTACATAACAAAAAGGATTATTTATATCTAAAATTTAATCCACCATCTAGTCGGATACAATTACATCAAAAAGGGATGCATGAATTGGTGCCAAAATAAGTTCTTTAATTTCGTTTTGTTTGTTTTGTTTATTGAAATACCAATTTAAACACTAATCAATATTAAAAATTAAAGATAAATATTATTCAAATAATACTTGTAATAAAACTAAAAATACGAACTAATCAGACATATTTTATGAAGACTGATCTCCAAGAATGGTGACCTTATAAATAAATTGAATAAATCAGTTTCCAAACCACCAATAACACAATGTAATGATTTTGTTTCAATTTAATAAGCTCATAATTTATTTAAACTATAATTTTTTCAAAATGATTTTTAACAATTTCTCAATTAAAAATTTTAGCAAATCTTTAATAAAATGATTTCACAATATAAATATCAACATTGTTAATAGACAAAAGTTAGAGACAAATATTATCAATTTGAACAATAAATTTTATGCCTCCAAAATAATATTTTAACAAATTTCATATTTAAATCTAGCAAATGAATTTTTAAATTTTAGCAAATAATAAATTCGAAATTCATTTATTTAAAACGACGATATATTCCAATGGCTTGATAATTAATTTCAATAATTAAGCAAACTATTTAACTTTAATAATATATGAGATTTAATCTTTAATAAATACAACTTAAATTCTCCAAAATTATAAATAGATTTTGGCTTTTAAATTTTTCGTCTTATGGAAAAGAACATGATGTCTATAAAGCAACTTTATTTTTTATAGACATCATGTTATTTGTCCGAATCAAGGTGATATGTAGCAGAATAGAGCTGGGGTGATATGAGGCCGTGGTTGAGGTTGGCAATTGGTGGGGTGGTGGTGGTGGTGGTGAGTTCCAGAAACTGGAGCTGATTGGAGGTGGAAGTGGTTGCTTGAAAAATAGCACTAGCGATTTTTGGTTACCCAAAGTCTTTTCAACCATCATAAGGGATTGAACAGTGCTGAAGCTTTCTTCCATAGCGTCAGATTGGAGAATATAATACAATTATTTTTCAGTATAATAATTTAGCTTATTCTTGACGGTCAAAATTCATCGGTAATAATGAATGAATCATAGGTAGTATATTTACTGTCGGTTAAGCGACAGCAAAATCAACGTAGCGAAAACTATTGTCAGTAATAAAATTATCGACGTATTTAGCGTCGGTTTACATTAAACAACGGGTGTCAGACGTGACATACCTATCACTATAGATCCAAAAACATGTCAAGTTTAACCGTAGCTTGACCGTCAGTTACAAAGCCAACACATATGTCCATAGGAAAAATGTTGCACTTCAGTCGGAAAAGTCTATCGTTTCATTGGTAAAATTTCGTGCAACCGTTGGAATTTACCGACGGCATTAGTTGTAGCAAAAGTGCAACACTTTGTCCAGACGTCACTTATTTGATAAACCATCGGAAAACCGTTGGCATATAATCAAGAAGTTGTAAAACCGTAAAAAAACCATCGAAAACATGTATTATCAGGAAAAAAATTTAAAGCCCTCTTTCAACATTACAATATATACAACTGCAAGTGTAACAGTGCAATCAAAACACTATAATAAAACTAATTAATGCATAAATCATATATATATATATATATAAAAGAATAGCAAATGAATTAAATAAAAAAATGTACAACTGCACAATAAAAATAATATTCTCTAATAATAAATTGTTTAATACGCAAATAAATAATAAATAACTCCCTACTCATCTTCCTCATCCTCTTGTATCTTCTCCTCCTCATCATCATACCTACCCTCTTCCTAAAATGGATCCTTCCCATTCTACAATTAAGAGTGCAGAACCGCTATGATCTCTGTCCTCATCTTCGATCTTAGAGAGGCTTCTGGGGCTGGTGGCACTTCTCCTCCTCCTGTGAAGTGGAAGTGGATGCACCAGATGTGCTAGAGGTTAAGTAGGCATCATAGGACAGCGCTTGGGAACCCAACTTGTAGATCCTGTCCTTCTTCTTCCCGCTAACAACCTCCCTCTAAAAGTTGTAATTAGAAGGATCGTGAGATGTACCCGAACCACTACCCAATTGATGAGATTGCCTTTCTTAAGTCTCTCGAAAGCCTCTTACAAAACACATTATTAATAAAAGTGAGAGACAAAATAAATTTTAATAGTTATTTGAATTTATACTCATTAAGCTTGTTAAGTACCTGGGATCCAACTACCGCCTATGGGTACGCTCGTGTAACTTCGCAGCACTTGACTCCCATCTTTTCCCCAATACCTGACAGTGTAATAGAGTAGTTAGAATACATTTAATATTAAATAATATTTAATTCAAAAAAAAATTCTTACTCACCATGTACCCCGTATGTGGGAGCGCACTACTGGTGTGCTTCAATTCCCCCATGCCCTCGCAGTCAAAGCAATGATTCAACTTTGCTTGCTCTCTCTTCCTCTGATACTCAAGAGAGTCTCAGACTCTGAGAAGTATGACAAACACATCCTTTCCCAGCCAAAAGGGGGGCTCACATGTCTGGTGTATATTACTGAACTGGTCGTACAAACAATCACTCGCCTTGTGCTCAAAGCTTTTGCGGATGTGAGTCTCCTCCTAGGGGGGTCAGAATCATTGTTTCTATAAATTGATTTCAAAATTGCAAGATTTAAATAAATAAATACATAATTGTAATTATTATGCTTGGGGTTTACATTAAACTCCACAAACCATATATCCCGTACTGTCCTCGAGATCTTCCCCAGGATAATTACGGGTAAAGGTGTAAATTAGTCTAACACGAGCGATTCCAGGCTAAGCTCAAGTTCGGCTCGTTAAAAAATATCACCGATGATGTTTGACTCCATTATATTTTGAACACAAAAAGCGTGTTCATATTCAGTTCGTTTGCTTAGTGATCCCGACTGTTTATATGCAGCAGTAAAATAATGTATTTGATTATATTTTTTTTACTATCTTTCTTTACTTTGCAATAGTACCAAAAACTTGAACTTGGAGAAAATAATATTTTAACTTTTTAAACTTAATATATATTGGGATACTACGCAAAGTATATGTATTGTTATCAAGTAATATAGGACTTTTTTATTAAGCCCCGAATATCAAACCCACAGGGATTGTTCACAGTATGTGATAATTAAAGTAACAAACTTTTTACTTTAAAAAGACAAATACTTAAACTATAGTTTTTATCACAGGAATGAAATTTAAACTCTTTTTGGTATTTATAATGTTTGAAAATGAAATAAAAACTTATTAAAGATAACTTGAGTTTATGTAAAAGAAAAGCACTGAATACGAAATATCTTTCTCATTATCATGAATCAGTAATGAGTATAGAAATTCTATTGTAGAAGTATTCAAATTGTGTTGTACCAAATAGGAGCAATATTATTCTTTACCCTTACTAGAGATGCTATAAAGAACATTGGCTAATTTAAAGTTTGAATAGTTCTGAAGATCGGTTAGGCAGGGAAGAAACTAGCTCTCACTCTAAAGCTCCCTCGGTTCCCTCCTCCTGAGGGCTAACATCTCGTATCAAAATCTAAAACAATAATCTAAAACAATGGCTTTAGCATATCACTCTAAAGTTCTCTAACTCTACACCTTTCAAAGATTATTTCTCTATTTATTTGCACTCAATCATATGAACTACATTCTCATTCATACAATTTCATGTGATTCTTTCTAATTGTTGACTGAGACAATACCATTCTGGTTCTTACGTGTTCTCACAAAAAATTTTAACATCTAGATGGGTCATATCAAGAAGTAAATGAAGTGCATGAAATTAAATCATCACAACTTATTCCAACAATAAATATTAATACTCTCCAAAACTTCCTTCCAACACTTTAATTACTTATCATTTTAAGGAGAAAGATAAAGAAAACTACTCATAATCCATAGAGAAAGAGAAAACAAAATCACGCTTTTGTTTAAAAATAGAAATCATTGTCAAACCAAGAAGAAGTCTTGATTAAAACCAAAAGTAGTTTAAAACAAAGATAAAAACTTTTCTCAAATCCTCCACCAAACACTTGAAGTTCCTTTGAATCTCTTCTCTCTCACAACACTCTTAACTCTCAAAATAAAACTAAAAATAAAAGGAAAAGTACATTTTTGGTGCTTGAAATTTTCTCCAAAAGCTTCTCCACGAACTTCTTCAAGAACTTTTCAGGACTCTTCTAACTTTTCAGGACTCTCCCTTTTCAAGGACTCTTCTAAAAGTCTTAACTTCCTTCTTTTATAATTTTCCAAGAGGTGCCTTAGTATCTTTTTAAAAGGTGTCCCGATTCAATGTATTTACCAAGGGATGCCTCCTTTCACAAGTCCTTTAATTATATTTTCGTCCCTGGTGGTTATAACCGCCCATTTTAGCCAATAGGTGCCTCAAATATCCATTCAAAATTCATGAAAATGAATTAACCCGTCAAGTAAATGTCATTGGCGCTTAACCGTGGGGTCTCTAGCGTATAGGCGCGACCTTCTCTGTTTCATTGGCGCTTAAGCACCAGTTCTGACCCTTAGGGGCCAAAATACTTTTGCACCATTTTTATATTTTTGCTCCAAATTTGATCCTTTTTTCACTCATTTTAGTATTTTTCATATTTTTACTTATACCTGAAAGAAAAACACGCAAATACCTTTCATTAAAGCGCAATATCTCAAAAATAGGTATAAAAATGTGTCTAAAACACTATATATTTTAGGTGTATCAAAATCCCTTAAACTTAAAATATTACTTATCCTCAAGTGACACTTCAATCTTTAAAAACCAAATAAATATGATTATGTATATAAGTTTGTTTAGGAGTTTCTTAAATTTTGTTCTAGAAATATAGTAGTCTAATTTAAAAAAAAAATCTAGTGAATAAGACCAACTTAAAGTTTAGAAATCCTTAAAGTGAAGAAGTATGAAAAACATGAGTTCATATCTAATTCAGAAATATTTCTAGAATTTTCAAATATAGATCTTAAGCATTTTATTTCCTTCACTTAAAAATTTTTATTAAGTATAATTTTACTTACTATATTATATCCTTAAGCTTAAGAGTTTCTCAAGTTTTATACTTTAAAGAGATCAGATGTGGCACTAATTTTTAATTAGACACTAATCCTCAAACTTCTCCTCCCTCTTTCAACTTTTCTTTTCTTCTCTTTTCTTTTTCTTTTTCTTTCTCTCTTATTTTTTCTCACTCTTTTTTTTCAGGAAATGATTACTATATCGAGATAGGTCTTTAATAAATTTGAATTACCCTCTTCCTTTCCTAAAGCAAAAGAGTTGATATTTTTCTTTTACTTAGAAACATAATAATAGCTTATGAAATTTATTTTTAATAAAAAAATTAAAGTTTCAAAAATAAAAGTCTATTCCTTCAACATTTTTTAAAAATACAACATCTCTTACTAAAGATAGTTACACAATATTGATCATTTCTACATTTAAGAACTTTTAAATTTAATTTTTTCTACACCACTATAAAATTTTAACTAAATTTTCTTACTCATTTTTATATTTAAAATTTTACTTCCCTAATATAACTTCATATATATGATCATTTTTCTTTTCAAATCAAATTCATTTATAGCTCATTTGAGGACAAATAAAATTCAAGTTTTGAAAATATTTTCCATTCCTCCCAAACTTAAATTTTTAACAAGAATAAACAGTTTAGCAGAAGATATATATAAGCAGGAATAAAAATTGAAATAACATGCTTACAGGAATTTTTATACCCTAATTATACAAGTACAAAACTAAAAACAGGAGTAAAATTAATTTTTAATCGAATTTCCTACTTTTTAACATATAGAGATTCATTAGACTTCTAAGTAGTGGGTACAGACATAAAAGTAAACAAACACACTAACACTAACTTTGACACTAACTTTGACTTCACAATCTCAACATAAAAAACAAGCACACTAACAATATAAAAGAAAATACAGGGTAGCAAATTTCTGAAATTAAAGTTTAAAATTAAAATTTGCAAGATTTTCAACTTTCTTAAGACATAGAAATAAGTTCATTCCTAACTGACTAAAACACATTACACAACACACAACAAGAATTACTACCCTAGAATTTAAAACACAATACTAACAAAAAACAAACATTATAATAGCAATTAAACAAAAAGTCTAACACATCACATAGTACATCACATATTACAAACATAAAAATAACTTAGTACTCCTCCTCAACATCATCATTAGTGTCACCGCTATCCCAAAAAGTTGCAGGCTCATAATCAGGATATGATATTTTGGATATGAAGGGAATTCCACTCCTTGGTTACCCCTAATAAGGCTCTCCAAAGATGAGAGAAATTTCTCTTCATAATCACTATGTCTTCTGACATATTCATCAATACGATCTACAAAATGCTCTAGATTTTGGACCTTATCTGCGGGATAATTAATATTATCCATCATCCTCTACAATAATTGATCATGAGATTCAGCAGACTCACCTCTAGAAGTAGATGCTCTCGAGATAGATGGTCTCGATGTAGAAGCAGCGAAGGTGGATGCAGCAGACATCGACATTTCATAACTTATCAAAAATTCTCCTCTCCAACAAAAAATAGAGTGTTCAGAATATGATTTCACATTCACACTTGTAATCGGTTTTAAAGGTAGCAACACTTCTTCTCAGCTATCATATCTTACACCAGCTAGCTTACACAAAGAAAAGATCAAGGAAGCAAATCCCAGACCTGCAGTAGTAGCAACAGTGGCAGAACTGATGATAGTCTGATAAATCAAAGATTCAATGTTGATAGGCTTGCACAGTCGAATACAATAATTCAACATTGCTCTCTCCCTCGTAACTTCACTAAGATGACTCGTCAGTTGCATACGAGCTGAAATAAAGTAGTGTCATGCCTTCGATGGTGCACTTAACTTTGAACTGAAAAAGTTGACTCTCCTCTCATTTGTAATTTACCAGAGTCCTATTTCAACAGTCAAAATTGATATAATCTCATCCAGTTCCATCTCAGTAGAGCCTTAGTTCGAATCAAAACATAGAGTATCGGCGTTAAATGGTAGAACATTTTGATGACCTCCGGTGAAAAAGGTACCAATTTGCCTCTGACCATGACTTGATCCTCTTCCGCCTCAGTGAGGTTTGATAGAACTCCTACACTACAGAAATCACAGCCATAGCAGAAAAACAACAAAATTGTTCTCATTATCGGTGAATGATCAAATCCTCCACAGATCCACCTGGATTCTTAAAACACCTATCAGGAATCAATTTTCGTGACTATATAGCGTCACAATATCTATCCTGAGCTTTGAAACTAACAAACTTGCTCGAATCAAAGTTGGTCTTTCCCTTACTCTTCATTCTTGGGACCATTCTACAAATTTCACAAAATTCCACAATAATTTCAAAGATCAAGTATAATCTACTAAACTTAACTCCTATAAGCTTAAACTGCACTTTCTATGTAATTTCTATAGATTTTCTCAAGTTTTTCACCATGAATAGTAAATTTTGGGCACCTCCACAATGTGCTCAAAATACATGGTGAAAATCCAAAATTTCTACATAGAAGTGAAAATCTTACCTCAAGAAATCCAAATCTAGCAAATTTGTCTTGAATCCACCAAGAAATCTCCACGAAAAGGTTTTCCCTAAACTCAAATTCACAAACTCAAAAGGAAGAAAATGATGGCAGGAGCTAAAATGGCATTTTTTGGGGTTAATTTTCACTTTTAACCGTTCACGAACCGGTTTTCATGAACCGGTGATTAAGCGAGAATATGTGGCGCTTAAGCGCCTACCTCTCGAGTTGTCTCGCGCTTAAGCGCGAGGTTGTGGTGCTTAGGCATCAGTGCACAATTTTTGATATTTTTGAACTTAAGTAAAATGCACTATTAGCCTAAGTAAACCACCCCTAAAAAGTCTTATAACACTTAAATTACTATTTTCCTCTCCTATAACTCTCCTCTCTCTCAAAATTCTCTAATATAACTAATTTGATTTCAGGCTAAAATAACACAAAATTTTCATAAACAAGCACTTATATTCATTCACGAACTATTACAAACAACATTTGATACATAATTCTCATTCCAAAGAGTCTCGGATGAGAAAATTTTCCTAAATACAAATACTAAACAAACTTAAACATAATCACATAAACATTAAACACATGACTTAACACTAATACATAAAACAACTCTCAACAAGCAAATCTTAGCGTAGAACTTAATTTCATTCTTCTTTGTTAGAGTCCCATGGATATGAAGGTCTATAGTTTGTGTTCCCTTGATTATTCCAACTTTCATTAGGATATGCATGATTATTTTCTCATTGTTGGTTTCCACCCACGGCAGTATGATACCAATTAAAATTAGGATGGTTCTTCCAACCTAGGTTGTAAAAGTTAGAATATGGGTTGTTTATGGTGTTTAAAGTCTCATATGATAAGTTAGAATAAAACATATACCCTAATAAACTTTCCTCACCTACTGGAGTAAATTGAGGCTGGTTCATTCTAAATTGGTCCAACTTCCTTGATATTGCAGCAACCTGAGATGCAAGAATTGCAATCGCATCTATATCATAAACAATGTCTACCTTTTTAGGAATTACCCTTGCAGAGGGCCATTGAAATTCATTTGTAGCCATTTCTTCAATTAACGCATATGCTTCATTAAAAGATTTTCATATTAATGATCCACCTGCGGTAGCATCAATTGTAAATCTAAGGGATCCTGCTAACCCATTGTAAAAAGTTTGAATGATTAACTAATCATGCAGAGCATGGTGTGGACACTTTCTTAGGAGTTCCTTAAATCTTTCTCAGGCATCATATATTGATTCCCCTTTATATTGACAAAATGAGATAATATTGTTTCTAAGTTTAGTAGTCCTTGAAGGTGGAAAATATTTAGCTAGGAATTTCTGAGTTAACTCCTCCCAACTTTTAATAGAGTCGGGTGCTAATGAGTATAACCACATTTTAGCCTTATCCCTTAGTGAGAAAGAAAAAAATCTTAGTGTAACAGCATCATCTGACATATCGTTATAACGAAATGTAGCACAAAGTTCAAGAAAATTGGATTAGTGTAAATAGGGATCCTCCGAAGGAGTTCCCCCAAACTTATTGTTCTGCACCTGTTGGATAATCGCTGGATTTAGTTAAAATGAGTCAGCTTCTACAATAAGGTTTTGTATACTTGAGTGAATTTGATCTGTGATAGGATTTACATAATCCCTCAATGGTTTATGATGACTTTCCAAGTTATTATTTTGAATTTTTTCCATTTCCATTTCAAGTTTTTCAAGTCCTTTATGTTTTTAATTTTTTTCTTTTTTTCTAACTCGGGGTCATAAGGCACAAGTTCTGTAGATCCTTTGTATAGCATACGCAACACAATATATATATTCAACACAACAAAACATTTTCACAAACGCCTTATTTTTCATACAAACAATTTTTTCACAACACATTTTCATACAAAAAAAAACTTTTCACACAAAAACAGTTCTTATGACAAAACACTTTTCCAAGTTTAAGCCTAATTAATTCAACTAAAATTCTCCTAAAAGTCAAGATCAACGTTGTGATCCCCAACAATGGCGCCAAAAACTTGATCCTGATATTTTTTATATGTAAGGATTTATAAAGTTGACACCACTACTTGAAGATTTTAATCCCTTGGCACCAAAACTTGATCCCAAGCAAAGTAAGATTTCAATTATATTTGTAGGGATTCTACGCAAGTATACGTATCGTTATCAAATAATATAGGGCATTTTTATTAAGCTCTGAATATCGATCCCACGGAGATCGAGGTTAATCACGGTGGCTTTCAAGAGAAGTTTTAGTCTAGAATAACACACCCTAGCTTGGAAGGTCAGTAAAAGTTTGGTTTTGATTATATCTTAAAACTACCACTACAATACTACTTCTACTTCTAAACTAAAATACTTAGTGATAATCAGAAAGTGGGGTTTAATATATTAAAAGTACCCTTCCTCATGCAAAGAAATTAGTGACATGTGTAAAAGTAAAACAAATAGTATGAGAGATTGTGATAAATAGGAGCAATTATATTCTTTACCCTTACTAGAGATGCTATAAAGAACATTGGTTAATCTAAAATTTGAATAGTTTTGAATACGGCCTAGGCAGGGAAGATACTAGCTCTCACTCTAAAGTTCCCTCTTATCCCTCCACCTAAAGGCTAACATCTCGCATCAAAACCTAAAATAATAGACCAAATTAGAGGGCTTTAGCCTATCACTCTAAAGTCCTCTAATTTTATACCCATTAAAGATTATTTTCCAATTTATTTGCACTCAACTATATGGACTACATTCTCATCTATACAATCTCATGTGATTATATCACAGTTGATTGAGATAACACCATCCCAGATCTTACATGTTCTCATAACATATTTGAACATGCAAGTTGATCAAGTTTACATGTAAATAAGGAAAAAAGTAAAATCATCACAACATATTCTCCAATATATTCTCACTCTACTCACTCTACTCAATTATATATCCTATACATGCATACTAATTCATTATAAGAGGGAAGAGTAAAAAAATTACTCACTACACATGGAGAAACAGCAAGAACTTTTCATTAAACAAGATTTTGAAACCATACAAACAAAGTACTATATTCAAATCAAAATACGATGAAAATACTTATCTCTTATGGAAGTTAAACTCTCCTTGTATAGAAAAAACAATCTCCTTACAATCCTCTCCAAGAATAAAGTGAAAAGAAAAGAAGAAATCTCTCTCTCTCTTTCTCCTCACCTTGTCGCCCCACTTGGCGCTCACGCACAAGCCTTCTTTTTCTTCTCCAAGTCTTCTTCTCCTCTTCTAATTAATTCCAAACTCCAAGAGTTGTTTTAATAACATTTTCAAGCGTGGCAAAGAATAAATTTTAAAAAAGTTTTAAATGTTTTAGATTAAAAAAAAAAAGTGATAGCATATTTTCCACATTTGCTACGAGCTTTTTTAATGAAAGTTTCTTTATAGCCTATCCCCAAATCCTCATGGAACTTATGAGGGAAATATAGAGATTTAGATTCAACCTTAAAACCCTTCATAATATTGACAAATGTTTGACACAACATAACAACAACAAAACCCCACAACCAAAAACAAAAACAAAAAAACCTTATCATTTTCCAAAGACCCAACAAAAAAAAATAATAAAACCACAAAAACAATCCCAATCTGATCGCAATGAATCATAAAATCAAGAGGATCAAATACCAAATGCTAGAAAACAAATAAAATCAATCAAAATTGACGATTACCCTCATGGAACTTATGAGGAAAATAGAGATTTAGGTTCAACCTTAAAACCCTTCAGAATTTTGACAAAGATTGGAGACACCATAACAACATCAAAATTTGACAACCAAAAAAAAAAAAAAAAAAAACCTTATCATTTTTCAAAGATCCAACAAAAAAAAATAATCCCAATCTTATCCCATTGAATCATACAATCAAGAGGATCAAATACTAAATGTCAGGCCACAAATAAAATCAATCAAACTTGAGGATTATCATCATGAAAAACAACAAACTATATATATATATATATATATATATATATATATGCAAAAAGGAGCTAATATATATAAGTTTATCAATCTAACGTATTTAATTTTATTTTGTAGAAGCAGTTCTCTTGGCATGTTATACTGATGCACACATCAAGAAGAGCATCAAGCATACTAGGGGATCATCTTCACAACATGTTAAGTGATACGGAAGATGTGACAGTGCCCTCTATGACTCAAGGAGTATGTGCATTTTTAAGAGCTTGGGATACTCTAGACTACAAGAAGAGGAATTTGCAAGCCAAGGATAATCAAGAATTTGATGGTGGGGGCAAGGGTGCCTCCATGCATACTAGAGGGGTGTTCCCACATGTAGAGTATAAGAAGATAACGATAAGAGTTAATTTATGCATTAAATTGTACTGTTAAATAAATGCTTACTAACTTTTTCCTTTCTTTTTGTATGTGGAGTCAGGATGAGAGCCCACTACTTTCGTGTTACGTAGGCACACTATAAGCAGAAGCCGGACCATACAAGGGTTGAAAACAAATCTCAGGTGACTCACATAAGTGACAATAGTAATTGCTATACAATTCAAATTATTCTTGAATTTAATTATCAAGTGAAAAATCTATGCCCTCTTGACTGTCAGAAATTTAATTATCAACTGACCTTTTTTTTTTAATTTGCCAATAGCATTGATCGTAAAAAATGACCTGAATTTTTGTAGTGTAAGAATTAAACTTGCACCCTTAAAAAAGCTTAAATTATGCAGCTCTCAATAATTATCACTAACCACCACTAACAAAAATTTATGTCAACTATCACCATGTGTCTGTTGTACACTCAAAAAAAAAAATAACAAAAATCGACAGTAAAACCAACGGCTTATATTATGACAAAAATTTTAAACTAATTTTTGATAGTTTAGCACATTCATAATATCAATTTTGACTATTCTCTTAAGGTGTTGTGAGATATGTACTTCCTGGCATAGAAATGAGACGAGAAAGAATACAAGCAAACACAGATCTTTTACGTGGTTCGATCCAACTGGATCTACGTCCACGGGAGGGAATCAATCAAATATTTCACTAAGGCAAAAGAAATGGAGAATACATAGCTTATACACTCACCTCCCTTCTATGGCCTCCCTCTCAAGCAACACCTTGATACAAGGCCTCAAGATGCTCTCCTCCTCTAACTTTATAGCTATTCTCCCCTCCTTTGTGGTAGCTTAAGATCTCTTCTCCCTTGCTCTCCTAAGCCTCACACCCTCTCTATTTATAGAAGCAAGAGAGCGGTAGGTGGGAGGTAGGTGAGCGGTAGGTGAGTGGTAGGT
>NW_018218136.1:201490-201774 GCF_001263595.1 Phalaenopsis equestris | reverse complement strand
TGCTTCCTTTTCTTCTTTGTCTTCCTGCCTTTTAAAGAGTATACCAAGGTTTGTAGTGTCTCTCAGGTACCTCAGGATCCATTTTAGTGCTTCCCAGTGAGCCTGTCCTGGGTTTGCCATGAACCTGCTTACAATGCTAACGGCGTAGGCCAAATCTGGTCTGCTGCAGATCATCCCATACATGATGCTACCAACCCCGTTGGCATAAGGGACACCCTCCCTATACCTTTTCTCTTCTTCAGTCTCCGGTGCTTGAGAGGTGGACAACCCGAAGTGTTGGCCAA
>NW_018218136.1:198599-199589 GCF_001263595.1 Phalaenopsis equestris | reverse complement strand
CAACTAGTGAGTATAGTCCATTCTTTCTGACTCCTTTCATGACTATGAGAGAACCTTTGGATACTCTGATGCAGCCATTCTCTGCCTTGAATGAGTATCCACTTGACTCCAGCGTACCTAGAGAGATCAGATTTCTTTTGAGTTCCGGGACATACCTGACGTGTTGCAGTATCATTTCAGCTCCATCGAACATTTTGATTCTGATTGTCCCGCTGCCGACTACCCTGCAAGCTTTGTTATCACCTAGTAGAACAGACCCACCGTTCTCCAGTTGCAGTGACTCAAACTAGTATTTGTGAGGACACATGTGGAAGGAGCACTTTGAGTCGAGGATCCACTCTTTATTGGATTCAGATTCTGTGATCACCAGGGGCTCAGCAGAATCGTAGTCATCAGAGGCTACACTTGCTTCTCCTGATTCTTCTAGCTCTTCTTGATACTTATTCTTCCTGTCTAGGCAGTTCCTCTTGAAATGACCGTCTTGGTGACAATGATAGCACTTAAAAGATCCCCTTGATGACTGATTCCCACCATCCTTGCTTGACTTTGATCTGTACTGACCATTTCTTGAATCTTTCTTGTATGAACTTCCTCTGACAATAAGACTGTCTCCGCTGACTTCTTTGTCTCTATCATGCTTCCTCTGAAGTTCTTTGGCTCTAATCAAAGATTGAACCTCCTCCAGAGTAATAGTCTGCACCCTTCCATAGAGCATCGCATCCTTGAAATGCTCGTAGCTCTTAGGAATAGAGTTTAGCAACAGTAGTGTCTTGTCCTCATAGTCCATCTTGAAGTCGATGTTCTCGAGGTCGTCGATGATCTTGTTGAACTCGTCGATCTGCTTTGAGACGGATTTTCTTCATGCATTTTGAAGGAGTATAGACGCTGCTTCAGAAAGAGCCTATTAGTCAGAGACTTTGTCAGGTAGAGTACCTCGAGTTTGGCCCAAAGTGCTTGAGCCGTTGTCTCCCTCGACACCTCCCTCAGAAC
>NW_018218136.1:165711-197503 GCF_001263595.1 Phalaenopsis equestris | reverse complement strand
GGTAGGTAGAGATGTGGTAGGTGGCGGTGCCACATTACAAAATTGCCCTTTTACCTTAGTTCATTAATTGGGGGTCAAAATAACATAAGGAATAAGTCGTTGCTTCCTAGTGAAAAATATTATTGATTGTTAATAAGTATAAACTGATCGTTCAACACATCGGTTCATATCAAATTATAAATCAACGGACTAAGTTCATTGGAAATTTAGTACATCAATTTTTCTAGGTTAAAAAACCGACGGCTATTTAATATTAGCTGAAAGTTAAACCAAGTGCTTAAGACCCTTGACAAGCCACCAGAAAAGCTTAGTATTAGTGAACTGATGGCAAAATTCCTCATTTTATCTCCAGCACGTACTCGAGCTCTGAAACCCGTGTTCACCCCCATCAATCCCATTTTCTCTGCACCGCACCATTTCTCAATTTGTTAGACTCAAATCAATGGTAAACTTGATTTAATCCTTGCTCTAACTAGTTTATCCTAATTTGAACAATTAGTTTTTTTTTTTTTTTTGCATTTTCAAATTACATGTTTTTTGAGAAATTTGATTATTTTTTTAGTTTTATGTTTTTCATTATTTCTATGATTGCTACATGCTTAAGGCTTCACTCTTGTGTCTTCCACTCTTTAACAACTTGATTTTAAAAGAAATTTATATATTTAGCACACAATTCTTATGTATTTACCTATCTCACATCTAAACCTTCATATTTACATAAATAGCAATATTGTTTTAAATATAAGCATGGCAAGGTGTATTTCACATTTAAAAAGTGACTATAATATTATTCTTGTTATGATACTAAAAATCGGAATGCTATGTGTGTAAATGAGAGAAAAAATATTCATATATTATCAACAATTTTTACGTGGCTCGGTTGAGGACTTTGATGAAGCGGGTGAAATGAGTCAACCTTGATATTCTGGGTTAAAGTTTCCATGCTGATTATTTTTTTAGGAGTGTAATGGCCTATGTTCAGTGCACTCGACATCTTTTATATAGGAGTATAACACCAACATTTAGTTTTTTTGTCAATTTATTAATCAACATTCAAAAAGCTTAGTCTTATCACAAAATATTAGTGTCACACTCCACAAAAAAGTTGTTGATCACCTCCTACCATACCATCACCAACTATGATTGCAACTTCATCTACTTCTGTGAAGAGTCATGCTACCGTTGCTGATCGAGAGGCATTGGGCAATAGTAGCAATACTTATCAGATAGAGCCTGTAAAAATGGCGAAAGTTTACCCTTATGTTTAGTGTGTGGTTTGTGTTTTCAATTTTAATAGTTTGTAGATTACAATAAATATTATGATCGTACTTTTGTTTAAAGTTATGTGCACTCATTAATTTTTTTTGCATGATGTTGATTTTGTGGCTCGGTGAGGATTTTTTTGGCTCACTGCTAACGGCCTACAATGGTTTAGATTACTGAAGGAAGAGTGATTAAGCCAAACAAAATTTACGCTATGACTCTAGAGACATGGGGGCCTCCAAGCATATTGATGGGGCACTCCAACATTAGGAGTATAAGAGGAGAATGTTAAGAGTTATTTTATGCATTAAATCTTATTATAAATTAAGCATATGATTACTATTTCATTACACTGACAAACTCTAGAGTTTAAATGAGACTCCATCATTGTCGAATTACACGTGCACACCCACAAGCGACAGTCACATCAGGTCTTAATCAATAGTAAATCTCAGACGACTTAGTTAATTAACAAGAGAAACTATTATAAAATTTAAATAAATATTAAATTTTATGTAGCCTCTAACTTTCTATAAACAATCTTTTGTAGGAGACCTTCTGAAGACTGAAAGAGACTCGAACGAAACAGTCAGGTTGTATTATTATCCAAAATAGTGATTCATGCTTATACAAGATGGAGGGAGGCTGCCAGAGGTAAAAAGAAAGGCTAGGTGTATGGGTTAGGGCCTCAGGTCCAGCTCTTTGACACTAATCTCTCCTCAAACACATTTAGGGCATCCACTTCTATCACCAAGGAGTAGGAGTTCATAAGCAGGTTGTCATATTCATTGCAAACATTGAGAATACAGTTGTTGCCCAGCTCGCCAAGATGAGGTTGGAGATGGAGTTGAAAATGAAATCAGAGTTAGATGTGTTCTAGAGTCATGTAAACATGAGAGGCGAACAACCGATTGTGGATGATTTTGAGGAGGATGATGAGGCTGGGACTGTGGAGGATTAGAGACTTTTAATTTCAATATATTTATTTGAAATAATTTGAGTGACCAATTTATTTTTCTTGAAATATATTCTTTTTTTGTTTGGTTCAATGCATTTCTTCTATTTTTATATTTCATTTTTGTATTAATTATTGTTATTTCAGTTTAGTATATGCTTGGATTAGTAAATTGTGTTGTGCGTTATATCACATTAGGTTTAATGTTAAGATTGTAGGTGTGGAAATAGAAATGATGAAGGGCTTTTTGGTGGGGGGGGTTTATATATTTATTGATGAATTTTCCATGGTATTTTATAGATTGACTGACTGCTTAACAATGCATTACAAATGGTCACACTCTTCCTGGTCTGACGGTTTTTGAGTTGTTAGTTGTGATGACCGAAGGATACCAACAGCTTACGAATGATTGGCTTTTAATTAATCATTGATGGGTTAAGACCGTCGATAAACTGTTTGGAGATAAAAGTTGTTGATTTATTTGTTGCATTTTCAATTACCGATAAGAGATTTACCTACATCCAATGAACATCATAAAGCCGTTGGAAATTTGCTAACCGACGATTTCAAAATATTAACAAGTGGTTTTGGATCATTGGAAATATGCTAAATTCCTCTAGTGGAAACCCAACTGTTATCTTGCAGTTGTTGACACCTAATCGTTATAACATGATTAAATTTTGATGTTTACCAACCCTTTTAATAATAAAATGACAGGAAGTGCTCATATTTTTGTAATCCCGTTTGCTCTAGTTAAAAAGAGGAGTAAGACTATGTAACCTCAAAAACATACAAAATTATTCTTGTTGGGTCTGTAATCCCATCTTCTCTTGTTAGAAAGAGGAAAAACTATGTAAATTCAAATACATACATAATTATTCTTGTTGGGCTAAGTCTCATGATTTTTTCTCTTTCCTATTTTTGTATAAAAAATATGGTAAACTTTTATCACTTATAGTTATATGTGTGTTGAAATTCCATGCAATACTAAGATTAAGGGAGTCAAATTTGGGACCCGCAATTGAACCAACCTAAAACTACTTGCCCCAAACTCGACCCAAGTTTTAAACAGGTTAGATTGTTCAACCTAAACCCAATCCGCCTTCAAACCATCTACTCGAACACGACCTATACAACCCATTTAACATATGACAATAGTTAATAGGTTCAATTTTGGATCAATATTAGGTGAATTTCTAGTCAGCGGGCTGACTATAAAAAAAAACGTGTAAGGATACCTTACCCAAATACTATCTAGGTCAACTCGAACCCGCATTTTTTCAGACAAATACGGGTTGAGTTGGCATGTCGGGTAAATTTTATACACTCCTAACTACGATATTAATCTCTCATTCTACTATAGTAAATTTTCAGGAATGCAACATGAATGAAATGAAAAACACATTTTTACTTTTCAAACGAACATTATTAAAATAAAACAAAATAAAAAAAAAGAAAAAAATAATCACAAATAGCACCTTAACAAATTTGATATTTGTAAAATATGATTCAACAAACCTTCCAATGTCAATGACATGCAAATCTTAGATGGAAAAGTCAACCAGAAGAACCATCTGAGGGCATCTAATTCCCTTCATTCAAAATATAATGAAGCATAATATTTGTACCATTTGTTCCATCAAGTAGGCAAAGTTGCTTTTAAACTGGAATAACGTAGTGTGGTCAAAGGCCATTCACTATCAGAACAAGCAGCAATATAGATGCCAAGTTAAAAACCTGCACAAATAGGCTCATGTGTTACCTCAGAACTGTTACTTGTTTTAAATCAGAAGCATATCTTAAAAATTATATAATTAGAGATATCTTTTTCATCACACTATCCATTGCAGAATTATAGATTTTAGTCCTTTTTCTTTTCTATATTAATGATTGCCTTATTAATTAATTGCTCAAATTTTGAAATTTAATGATTTTCATATATTATTATTGAGCTCAGTATGAAACTTCACATTTCAACTTAGTTTCAGAAAGAAAACAATGGTAAAAATCTTAACTTTCTTTTATAAATTGTGAAAAATATATAGCAATTATTTAGTCATATATATATATATATATATATATTGACATACTATTTAAATGATATATCCGATACATTGTCTTTTAACAATATTATATAATACATTGTATGAATAACTAAAGACACCCTATAACATTGTAAGACTTTGGGATACTATAGAAAAAATGTGATGGGTGTGTCATTTCGTGTCTGGTTCAACAATTTATTTTAACACTTATTAGGCATTATGTGGAACCATCACAGAATGTCTGCTGGAATAATGCAAACATGTCCATACATACACAAGAGAATTATATTGATTTCAAATGTCTATTCATACTGAAAATTGTAATTTAAAATTCAATTTGAATAGAGAATTTAAATTTTTAATAATGAAAAGTATAAATTTATTGAACATTCTATTGAACTCATACCATATATATTATTTTAAAATAAATTTCATTCTCTTTTTTCTATCATTTCATCCTCATATTATGATACATAGAAAATCATGCTTCTTGTCCGGAATAGAAAACAGTACGATTTTTCATAAATTAATTTTCGTTGCAAACTCCAAAAATTTAAGTTATGGTAAGTTCAAATACCTGGTCGGAGTGAACATATTAGGTCCGGACAACATATGCTACTCCAATGAACCAAAATTGGTGGTCTGGTTATACGTTGTCCCGACCTACTACGGCCTCCATGTCTTGTGCCTAACATGAAGCACGCTCTCCCTTATCATCATAACCAATAACTGAATAAATGTTAACTTCATGCATCATTTGGAAGGAGAGATTATTTCTCCAAAGCATATTTAGCCTATATATTGTACCAAATATAACATTTACGACATAATACAAAATCACATATCATTAAGTTTATTCGACTTGAAATTAAAACAGAAATATCAAAACAAATCTCTGAAATAACTTTACAAATCTTCATAAGGAAAATTTTTACGTGCATGTCTGGGTATAAAGAAGATTTCAACGACAGTACAAATCCCATTGATTCCTTTCAACGGATGAGAAGAATCAGATACACAAAATGGGGAATAAATACTTTGTAGTTAAGTTCTCTCTCTCTCTCTATCTCTATATATATATTCACGAGTAGTACTGTACAAAGAAAGAAGAAATAGAGAGAGAGAGAGAGAACAAAGCAAATATGAAAGAAAAAAGAGAAGAAATTGTATATATATAAGCTGGAGAGTCTTTCGTGGAGAGGCAAAGAGTAGAACATAGCCAAGGATGACTTGCCTTCATTAGTTTACTTGAGAAGTATAATATAGCTCTTAGTATAAAAGGACAGCAAGTTATTCTTGGCATAAGTCCTGCTCTTTTCTTCTCACGTGATACTCTTTTGGCTCAGGTTAGTTTACAAGGCAGAAATCTTATGGCGCCTTATGATTGCAGCTTTTGGATTTTCAGTTTGCATTGGCAGAAGGCTAAGGTTTGTGCTCTTATTTATTGATAGGAAGATTCACATGCATAACCTCAACTCTTGTGTATTTACATATCTAACAATATATATATATATATATATATATATATATCTAATGTACCAAAAGGTTTACTTCTCTCTTTAAAAATTAAAATAGTGATATTTTTATGTGATATGTAAGATTTGAGCTGTATAAATGTAAAAAAGCAAAGTTTGGGTGTTGGAGATATAATACATTAGAATTGGGTGGTATGTATGTAAATGCCCTGAATTATTAATAGACATGTAGAGAGAAATTGCTAATTAAGTTGATGGGGAAAATTTTAAGCCAAAGGATGATATCCTCCTCAAATTTTAGTTTTGAATTTGTCAAAGATAATTTTCTTTTTAATTGCAGTTATGGGTTTTAATATTTTTATCCCATCAAGCTAGAGAGTTGTACAATCAAAATTAATTATTTTTTCAAGATAATTTTTTTCTCCTCCAATATAACAAAAATTATATTGTAGTTCAGGAAATCATGTGCATCTGGAAAGAAATTTTGAGGAGGGTATATCATGCATGAGCTTAAGAAATTTGAAGAAGAAACAACAATACAAGATAAACAAAGTAGGGGTGTAAATGAGCCGAACACGAGTGAGCCCAGGCTCAGCTCGTCTCTTATATTTCGAGCTAAAAAGATGTGTTCGTGTTCGGCTCGTTTGCTTATCGAGCCGAACACAAGTTGTTCACGAACAAAGAGTCACTTTGACAACCCTAATCACGTAGCCATAAGATGTTAAGGATTGAGGCAAAATTTAAAATATCATTTGAATCTAAATTAATAATTTTTTTTCTGTTTTCTTCATAATATTTTTAACTGATTATAAATCTTTGTAGCCTTGTAGTCAATTAAATGTTTTAAAAATACTACTCATTAAAGATATATATATAATTGGTTAGTAGTATTTCGAGCCAAAACGAGCCGAACACGAACGAACAAATATTTGTTCGTATTGTTCGTGTTCGACTCATTAACTTAGCGAACGAGCCGAACACGAGCTGTTCGCGAACAACGAGCCTTTTTGACAACCCTAAAACAAAGTGATAGCCGTGAAGATGAACAAGCAGAGTGCTAACCGGCATCATTTGGAGGCCAACTCCGCTTCTCCTGTGTTTATGATATTATAGACTTGAAATAAATGGGTAGTTTTCTAACATATTTTCGTTAATATACATATTTTCTAAGACTTTTTAGCATTGTCGTTGAAATTTGAAGTATAATCTACTCTTTTTTTGTAAGAATCATTTGATTTTGTCTCTGTTTTGTAAAAATGTATTCATATGTACCTCACTTGTGTGGATGAATTTTATCTATTAATGGATAAAAGCTAAATTAATAAAAATGACTACTTGCACAACTTGTACTTCGTACATGTTGTAATGCATATTTATTTGGATGTAGTTGAAGTTATCTTTGGATTACATTGGGTATAATCATAATGTACTCCTGCATTTCTTGAGTAGAACAAGTTTTACTCAATATTCTTACTCACTTCATGTGTGAAAATTCTTTAATTTTACATTGAGAAGCTTTGTAGTGCTTATTTCGATATATTTAATGGAGGATTTTGATAGGACCAAAATAGTATGAAGTACTGGATATTGACACAAGAATATTTGTCGATCAAGTAGTATACGAATTTGAGTTCGTGTATCGATACCATAAGAGATGCATTATTAACTTCCAAAAATTAAGAAAATTTCTAGCACTACAATAATTTAGGATTTTTCCGACAGTCACAATCCGTTAATTAAGATAAGAAAAACTATCGCTTTTAATGTTATCAATGGTTTTAAGCTTGCAAGTAAAACACTTGTCAGTAATTCCAAAATGGACATATATTATGCGGTAATTGTCGATTTATTGTTGCAGCATTTTTTCAAGAAAATTCAAGACATCGGTAACTGTTGGTTCGTATAACTAACGGTTCTTCCATCAATAATAGTGACGAAAAACACGTCGGATAAGTGTCGCACCTGTTAGTTTTTTTAAGCAGACAAAGCCGTAGATTATACATTGTTTGTGTCATTTTTTTATAATCGATGGGTGAACTGTTGGAAAAGTATTGCACCCGTCGGTTAATAGAACAAGTAAAAACTGTCGGTTAACCATCATTTATACATCATTTTTTATTGTCAACGGGTTTGTTAGAAAAGTATCACGCCCATTGTTTTTTATTTGATGCACCTTGAGCTGGCAGTTATGTGTCGCTTGGGCGTTGGTAAAAATGTTCATCAGCTAGCCGTTGGCTTTGCTTACTGATAAATTTAGAACCATCGCAAAACAAACCATAAGCCGTCGAAAAGCTGTAGCATAGGAAAATAAACAAAGTTCTTTCTTTCGTATTTATATTATCACACTTACTATCACAATATTTAATATACAATTCCATACATTTAACGAAATAACATAACCATTAAACAGAAAATCATCCAATTAAATAATGAAATAAATAAAATGTGTTTACTATAAAATATGTACATCACTGTTCTCAGCAAAATATATGTAGAAATGTACATAAACATAAAAAAGAATGTATGTCATTGTTCTCGGCAAAAATCCCTCATAATTATCCTCTTATATCTCGTCAACTTCATCCTCATCATCCTCCTCCGCTCCCTCCTCTTTCAATGTTCCCTGCCTTGTCACTCTCCCTCCTCCGCTACTAGAAGAAATCCAACTTGGCCTCATTGTTGGCCTCCAGCTTCGACCTCATCTGAGTGAAACGGGCCTCCATCTTGGCAAAGAACGTCAGAACATGTCTGGAGATGTCCTCGCCTTGTGCAGTAGAGGTAGAGCTGCAGATGCATTGGTGGAGGGGTGAACGTCGTAGGCAAACACTTGCGATCTGATCTTGCAGACTCACTTCCCTCCACCAACCTCCCTCCATAGGTCGTACTCAGAAGGATCACGCCCACGAATCATATACATTCCAAAGCTTTGGATTGACTCTCCTTCAGCTTTTGGAATCTGTCCTGCAAATAATAGTTGTTACATTCAGTTAGATCTAACATATATTAACATCAAACTAGTTTAGTTTATCAATTTCAATCCAAGACTGATTGGACAGCCTCCTAAGGGTGTGCTGATGTACATTGGCAGCGAAGGGCTCTCATTCAATCTTTGCATTCTGTCCATAAAATGAAATAGCTGGAATAAATCTTAAAATTATAGAAACCCTTATAGAATAAATGAAATCTTATTAGTCTCCGCTAGTATTTCATATGAGAGAGTGCCCCACCAGTGTACTTGAAGGACCCCATGCCTCCATAATCCGACTGCTTGATCTGCTTTGCATGCTCCAACTTCTTCTAGTAGTCCAGAGAGTCTCACACCCCAAGCAACTTAGCAAAAACATCTTGTCTGACCACAGAGAATGCTGTCTTGATTTCCGAAAATCAGCAAACATGTTTTAGAGGCAATTGATGCCCTTACACTCGAAATTGCGTTGGATGTGCGCCTTGTGCTTAGGGCTCAAGGAGAAATTTTTCTATAAATATTATAGTGATTATGTTTGATTGATAAATAAATAAATAAATAACAACTTAAGTTATTTGTGAATGATACTTACTGCAAACTCCTGAAACCAAAGATCTTGATTTGCCGTCGAGATCTCCTTCCACGAATAGTATGTTGTGTTGTACTTGCTCTGAATTATATCCCAAATGACATGAATAATCTGGGTTGGGGTAGAACCTTAAAAAAAATTTGTTAGTTTTATATTCAGTTGAAAAAAAAAGATTATTGACAATATATTAAAAGAAAAACTTAGGTCTTACCCACAGGCTCGACACGGTAGTTGCTGCCTATTGACAGGTTCAATGCGGTAATGTAGACACTGATGCATTCAACCCCATTGATGTCTGAGTGGAGGTAGAGGTGGGGGTAGTGGTAGGGGTGGGGGCAAGACACGGGGTAGTGGTGAGGGTCAGTGTGGGGTTGGTGAAGTTGGCGAGGGTCAGTGTGAGGGTGGTGAAGGTGGTAGTGGAGGTGGGGGCGTAGATGGGTTTGGAAGTAAAGGTGGGAATGCTAAGGTGGAAGCAAAGGTGGGGGTTAGGACTATAGCGAGGTTGGTTGTCAAGGTAATGGTGAGACTAGGTGTAGGATTAGGAGTGAGTTTGCGTGTCGAAGTCAAGTGGCCTCTCTTGACGTTCTTCTTCGTCAAATAACTTTATGCTCCACCCCCCTCGCATAAGTGGGTAGGGAGACCTTCCCTGCCTCTAGTTGACATCTGCAATAAGGAGAATAAATTTTATTAATCAGTGCACATAACACATATTATGTAATAAAATAAAAATAGAACAACTCATAATAAACATAAAGTGCATAAGTATGCAGTAGGCAGATATACAAAACTATAAAATTCAAGGTACAACTACTGAAATAAAAAATACAAAAGTACGCATTATACTCAAATGTAAAATTCAATGAAAGGTACAATAAATCTCAACATCTTTTGAAGAATGACTGAAGGATGTAGTCATTATCTCTTCTTCAAATGCAACATCGGAGTTGCACTGATCACCAATATTATTTTCTTGGTATTCACCACTAGCAACCTCAAGATTGACTTTTCATCGATTGCATCATGTAGAAAATAGAAATCTGCCATTTCAGTTGCTTGATGGGTGGGTTCAATGTTATTCTGAGTACTAATGATAGCTCTTGGTTTACTTAAAATGACAACCTCCCAATCAATGTTATCTCTTGCTCTATGTAGATATCAAAGATAGTAAACTTGACTTGCCTATCAGGCTAGAATGAAAGAATCAAATTTGACATATCTTCTATTCACTTCAACTTCTATAATATTTTATAGTTGGATTATCCTTGTTCTACAATTAGGAACATGATCAAACAAAGTATAGTTAAATAGAAATACACTTCCTCCTTTAGAGTCTAGATAAGATAGTTCAACAACTTCTTCCAAAATCCCATGATAGTATATCTGATAGTCTGACTTATCATTTGCTTTAACACAAACATCAAAATTAAAATACTTTTTTTTCATTCAGAACATTGTCTTACTGGATTTTCACAATAAGCATAGGTCGCCAAGCAAGGTGTGTCAACCCATGATCTGTCACTCCATTTATCCAATCATGAATCTATTAATATATACATAATAAATCTCATGTTAATTAAAGACTTGAGTCACATAAGGAATGAATTTTTCAATTTTGATTTATCCATTGTAAACCGTTGGGGAAAGTTATTCTCGATCTTCCTGCTCGTGTCATCGTCTTCAACTAAATTTAACAAATCCACCATTATGTTGTTCACACATTGAAATATCATTGAAATTTTTAATCATGAAAAAATTTAGATAAATGTGTTAAAATTATAATGAAAATTGTCTTACTCAATAAAGGTTTGTACTTCTTTGCAATAAAGAAGAACATAAAATGTTGCTGCTAGAACTTCCTGATCATTAAGGGAACATGAAGTGCACCTCTCTGATGCTTCACCTAACTGATGGAACACAAAAAGGGTCGATGGTGGCACCAAACCCAATGACTCTTTCATGGGCTCTTCTTCCATAAAGTAGTAGGAGCAAAATATTATTGTCTCTAATAGTAAATTTGCTTCACTTATCAATTCTTCTTGTCAGATCTTATTCTTCATAGTTCTCTCTGGTTTATTCAAAAATTTAAAAAACAAATGTTGCTCAGTAGAAATTACCAATGTTCTTTATAAATGAGTGACTAACTATCTAGTCCCAATGTAATTACCTCTCAAATGAATACATCCAGTGGTATTGTACTAGACCTCTAATTAGTGCCTCGTGGGGTAAATGTACCGGGAGATGCTCCATCGAGTCAAAGAAATTAGACAAAAGTATTCTTTCAAGCTTGCAAAGTGTTACCGGAATGCTTTCTTCTATCTAGCATACACCCTCAAGCTTCAAACGAGCTACAAATAGTTCTCTGAAGGACACACTTATTTTAATCAATGGATTATGGAATTCGCTTGGCAAACAAAAAAATGCAGTTTGCATCAAATTTTATAAGAAAATATGATAGTCGTAATTTTTTATTCCAAAAGTTTTTTCAATACCCAGATCAACATAGCAACTCAAATTTGACGCACACTGACTCAAGAATTCTAGTCATTGGAGTCGCTCACAAATCGTTCTTAGCTGGGACAAAGAGAAGAAATATTTTTGCTTTGCCTTTAATGGGCTTGCTAGCAGTATTTTCATGGATCTCAAACCCCATCCATTTGCTTATCTCCTTCAAATCAAGTCTGGCATTCATGTTATCCTTCGTTTTTTCATTAACATCCATCATAATGTTCAAAATATTATCAAAGTAATTTGTTATATTTGCATGACATTCAAATTTTGTCATACATCAAAACCACTTCCTCAATCGAAAGCCCCCTCTACCAAACACTCTAACATAGTCATAAACCAAGCCCGAGTCACCCTCCAATCAAAATCACACCTAGGCCGCACCCCAACCCAAACTAACACTTCAAGGAGCTTAGTGGACTCAAAGCGATCGTCTACAACCAACCCAGTTGAGGCCTCATTGTTGACCTCACATTTATAAGAAACTACCCCAAATTGACATATATAAATAAGACATGTTTTGAGCTATCCACATTAGCTCAAGATCCCTAGACGCCCTTCTAAAAGCCCAATGATCATCAAGTCCATTAAATCTACCTTGGGAAGAAGTCTACCAAAAATGTCTTCTTAAACTTACCTATGGTACTCCAACCCTAAAAACTAGACCAAATCTCTAATGTGCCTTTTTTGAGCCCAAATCATGATGCCACCTCAAGATGATCTAATCAATGATAACAAACCCTGATTTGGTCACGACATTTACCATTTATTCAACCATGGACCCAATAATCACCACATTGACCATTTGGTCAACCCTAGACTCTATGGTCATCACATTGATCATTAAGTCAATCCTAGAACCTACTTGGTGAAACTTGGTCAATTGGTCAACCCTAGGACCTAATAGGTCAAACTTGGTAAATTTGTCAACTCTAGGGCCTAATTGGTCAAACTTGATCAATTGGTCAAACATGGTTAATGGGTCAACCCTAAATCACCTTGGCCAACCCATGACCCCCATATATAATTTCTTGACCATTTTTCAAAATCAAAATGATAGAATAGATAATGGTAGAGAATACCATTAACCGATAGAGAGCAAATGCACCAAATGAAGCAAAATGATAGAGAGGATAAGGAGAGGAGAAGAAAGGTAAACGTTGTAGCCACGGATTAGAGAGGAGGAGAGTTGATGTTACCTTTAGGGCAGAATTGCGAGAGGGGGGAGAGCGGGACACAAGGGTGAAGAGCTCACGAGAGAGGCGAGAGTGGGACACAAGGGGAGCCTGGGGTAGGGTAGTAAAAGCCGGAGATAAATGAATAACAAAACACAAGCCAATGGGTCGAATCTAAGACCCGTGTTTATTATATATCGCAGCCGACTTTTCCAATACACATACTAAACACAATATCTAAATAATATTGCAAACATTTTTAAAACTTGCTGCACCAAAAAAACTGGCTCAAACGGGCTTTATGTTTAGAGGAGCTTCACCTTCTTTAGGCTGCTCGAGACGGACTCTAATATTTGAAGGACGAGCATGGGCGGAACAATGCTTCACCAAATCACACATAGTGCTTTCTGTCCAACGTAAAGGGTCGGGATTCTGCCTGAGTCTTCCTCCACATCCCTACCATGCAAGTAGTATAACATTTTCTCCTAAACCCTTCCAATCTAGATAAAAACCCTAATCTGACTCAAAGAAATCTTCGTCAATCTGCGTTTTCTTTTTACAGAGAGGAGAGTTAATTTTTCTGTGAGCAACAACAATGTCGATTTCGCTTCAATCAGCAATCACTATTAGCTCCCCCTGGATGGCGGTGAAGGGAGGGAAGAAGAAGAATGTGAGAATTCTCCACGTTTCAGCCCCCCCGCGCAAGAAACATGATGGATTGGTACAGGATCCTTAGGGTTCAACCGAGAGCTTCTGAGAAGGAGATCAAGAAGACCTTTCAACGGCTCTCTTTCCAGGTTTTTTAATATTTTGAAATTTATTAACAATGCTATTACAGTGGACCCTCTATTTATAGGCGTGTGGCTATAGAGTCATAAGAGAGCACTACAAGACAAACATACACATATTTCAAGTAATAAACAAATGTTAAAAGACTTCTAATGTATTATGTCTAACAGCCCACCTCAAATTGAGGCTCCATAGTTTGGAGAGTTAATTTGTCTCTTTTGTTGCAAAATGGACAAGATGATAGACTCTTCATGAGAATATCAGCCACTTGATCTTGTGTTGTAATGTGATGAACGATGATTGCTTTGTTGGAGATGTGATCCCGAATAAAAGTGAAGTTGATTTTGATATGTTTTGTTCTTGCATGAAAGATGGGATTCGTGGCGATAGCTATGGTGTATGTGTTGTCACATTAGATTAGATTCAAATCTGCAGGGACACCAAATTTCTGGAGAAGAAGTCCTAGCCAGATTGTCTCAGCCACAACAACTGCTAAAGCCCTATATTCTGCTTCATTAGACAACCTAGCAACAGTCAATTTTTTTTAACTTTCCAAGAGACAAGATTGTTGCCAACAAAACTATAATGGCTAGTAATGGATCGATGATCTTGTTGATTTGATGCCCAATTAAAGTCAAAATAGGTTGTTAGATGAATATTCCCTCTTGTAATGGATAGACTGAAGTGTAGTGTGCCTTGGAGATATCGCAGAATACGCTTGACGAGCTGAAAGTGATGTTGCATTGGTTGGTGCATTTGTTAGCAAACTTGATTAACAGCATAGGCAATATCGGGGTTTGTGATAGTAGCATGTTTTAGGGCTCCTGTTAGTTGACTATAGAGAGTATAATTATGAAAGGCTATTTGACTATGGTCGGGAGAGGGGGTTTTGAGTGGCATTGGTGTTTGTATTGGTTTGTAGTCATCCATACTTACATTGTGAATAATATTGGAGATGTACAATGTTTGGATGAGATGAATACCTTGTGAAGTATGATTGACTTGAATGCCTAGAAATGTGTTGATGTTGCCTAGATCCTTCAGCTGGAATTATTGATGAAGGCCCTGAATAATAAGATTAATCAATGCTTGGTTTTTGCCCGTGATAAGAATATCATCCACATAGATGAGTAGAAACATGTATTTGTTATCGGTAGAGATGATAAATAAGGAAGGATTGGTTGTGCTCTGAACAAGGCCCTGACATCTTAGATGGGTAGAGAAGGTAGAAAACCACAGTTGTGGAACTTGTTTTAAGCCATAGATTACCTTCCTAAGAAGAGGCACATGTGTAGGATCAAGGTGATCTTGAAAACCGTTTAGTTGCTTCATGTAAACTTGATCTTCAAGGTGGCCATGCAAGAAGGCATTCGAAACATCTGTTGAATGAACACATGATAATGGATGGAAACTGTCGCAACAATGAGTATAGTAGATATTCTTACAACTGAACTAAAGGTCTCATGATAATCAATTCCATAATCTTGGAAGCCTTGCGTGACCAAGCAAGCTGTATATTGAGCTATGGTACCATCACAATGACATTTCGTATGAAATGTCCATTGTATCCAAGAATAGTTTGATTTTGGGGAGGTGGAACTAGCTCCCATGTGCACTATTTTTGTAAAGCAGTAAATTCTTGAGATATTGGGGCTCTCCATTTAGGTTGAGTAATGGCTTGGGGGAAGCAAGTAGGATCATTTATGGAAGTAGTTCGATGGATAAGAACCAGGAGGGGTTTGGGCTTGTTAATTCTAACTTTGAGTCGCATGAGCATATGGTGTTTTGGTAGAGAACAGGGAGAGGTGGGAGTAGAGGAAGTTGAAGGAAAGATCTCAGTGTTGGGAGGAAGAGATGGTGGACTAGTCCGAATGATATCCAAATATTGGGAAGAAGTGTTCGGTGGATGTATAGTGGGTGGCTGGAGATGAAATCCGTGAGAGGGGAGAATGTGGGGTCGGTTAGGTGGAAGTACTGGAGTGGAGGCAATGAAGACAGTGGAGACAATGGAGAGTGGTATTAAGGTAAATTGAGGTGTGAAGGATGGATGTTTTTTGGAATGTAATGGGGGAGAACCAGATTGGTAAAGAAATGTGGTTTCGTCAAATTGGACATGTCAAGAAACGATGACTTTCTGAGTGAGGAGATGAAAACATTGATATCCATTGTAAGTGAAGTAGTAACCAATAAAAACACATGGAGGGGTTTTGGGATGAAGTTTGGTGAGAGCTTGGGGTTGTTTCCAGGGATAACATAAAGTGTCGAAGACACATAGATGGGCATATTTTGTGATAAGGAAGATGATATGGAAATTAGGTGTGAGTGTTATTGGACGGTAATCTGTTGATGAGATACACAATAGTAAGAGCAGCATCGGTCTAAAGGGGATTAGGAAGATTTGACTCCACAAGGAAGGTCTGCATAGTTTCAACATTGTGTTGATGTTTGTGTTCTGTCGTACCATTTTGTTGTGGTGTATGAGGACAGTTTAGTTGTTGTTCAATACCAGTGTTGAGTTGGTGTAGTTTAAATTGAGATGATATAAATTTACCATCATTATCCGATTAAAAGTTTTTCATTGTGGTTTGAAACTAATTTTGAACCAACTTTTAAAAGTAGATAAACTTGAGTAACGACTCACTTTTGTGCATCATTGGAAATAACAATGTAAACTTGGTGTAATCATCAAAAAAGATAATATAATATCTATAATTATCTTGACATACCACAGGGGGAGGCCACAAATAACACTATGAATTAGTTGAACCAGAAAAGTAGAAGTAGCAGTATTTTTATTAAAAGGCAACTTATGGCTCTTGGAAGCAAGACAAGAGTTACATTTTCCATTAGTAGTGTAAATACTGAGCTACTTATTTGAGCTGGCTATCCTTTTAAGAGTGGCATCATGAGAGTGACCAAGCCTGCTGTGTTGATTGGATGATTGAACCACTATTGGAAGAGCTGCAACAAATTCTACTTTGTAAAGTCCATTGGTGCTCCTACCTTCAAAAATAACTTGGTGGGCTTTCTTGTCCAGAATCTGATGACCAGAGGCGTCAAATAATACCATGCAATCATTATCACTTGCTAAATTTTGAACAAATAGTAAATCGAATGGCACTTTTGAAGTGTGTAATAGGCGAGAAAGATGAAGCTTACACTTTGTAGTAGGTAGAATTCATGTACCTGCATAAGTTATAAGAGTTGTCTTATTATTTTCAATTGTGATCTATTCAGATCCTTTGTATGGTTGAGGATTTTGAACTTTAGTAATATGATTGGTAATGTGAGAGGACGCTCCCGTGTCCAAGATCTAATTTGTAGGGTTGCTATCATCTATAGCTATAAAGGTTATGGAGGAGTTTCTATCAGTTGTGATTGCATAGTTGAGATTGGTATGATGGATGCTTTTGCGGCGTGCCCGAATGTGTCACAAATTTGACATTGAAGGCGAGGTTTGGATGAGACATCCGTAATCTGAGTGGATGTAGGTGGATGGGAACATTTGGATTGTTTGGGTAATTGTTTACCCTTGAATCTCGGGTTGAATGATGATGTATAGATTTTGTTGGCCATCAAGGTGATCTGAGTAGCCGATTGTTCCCCTGCGAGTTGCACATTGATATTCACCTCTTCACTACGTAGGAGATAGTAGAGCTCCTCCAATTTGATTGGCACAAGCCTCGCACGGATGGTGGTTTTGAAAGCATTTTAAGAGGAAGGTAGACCGTTGAGCATGTAACGGATAATATCTTTGATATCAAATTTCGATCCGGCCGCTACAATTTGATCTACAAGTTTCTTGATTTCACTTTGATAATGAATCGTTGAGTTAGTGCCCATGGAAATGTGATGTAACTCATTGTTTAGTTGAATTACACGCGAGCGATTGGAAGATTGTAATCGTTTGAGCAAAGTCAACCAGATTTTTGCAATCGTGTCAAGATGAAGAACGTATGGAAGAATGTGGTGCGAGATCGTCTGAAACACTTTCAAAATCTTGGCACTCCAAATGGAGTAGTTATCTATGGTGAAAGGGGTAGCGGCAAGGGATTTGGTGTGTTTCAAGAGGAATTTGAGTGAGGGAGAGACCATATGAGTGCTGTAGGATGGGTTTGTTGAGGAGGAATCCATTGGGACAGAATCATGATGTCTGCAGGATTGGGATTCAAGATCTTGACGAACATTGAAGAAGATCTGTAGATCACTGGAGTAGATGCGCCTTCCTGTAGAGCTACGAAGGCAGCAAGAAAATTGGAAGGAATTGAGCACGGTATAACCTTCATCGTAAACATACACATATTTGAAGTAATAGACAAATTTTAAAAGACTTCTAAAAGTATCATGTCTACACACTTTAACGTACGGCAATATATGTATATAAAAAAGAGATGTTTTATTTTTTTTTTAAGAAAATAGTATTTGTGTTAAGAATTTGGATAATGTTTAAGTAAATATTAAAATATAAGTGTAAAAAAGTGAATAGATGAGAATTGTTTTGTATTTATGTATTTTTTCTTATTTAATTATGTATAAATGCTTTTTTGAAGTTCATCTCCATATTTTATGATACTTTTTATGGTACATAATTGCTAATTAGAACGTCTGAAATGGGTTTGTATTGCTTAATTGTTCAATTGAGAAATGAATTTCAAGTTCATGATTAGGGAACAATAATGAGTGATTAATCTAGTTCAAATATATGTGTTTAAAATAGTTATTTAGAATAGTTAGTTTTTTTATTGAGCATTGCCTAGTGCGAAAATCACACCGTTTCGAGCCAAGTCTATCATAGATTTGAATTGGATTTTTCTTTTTTCTAATTTTCATCTCTTGCTCGAGCTAGAGTTGAACTTTAACAAATATATTCATGTTTTTCTTGCAGAATTTTTTAATAATCATACTAAATGTTAAATCTAAATCTCTCATTTGTACTATTCCCAAGAAATAGAACCAGTTTTTGCAGGGTGGAGAAATAAGAGGGAGAGAAGGAGAGAAAGTGTTTCCCTATCTGGGGGCAAATTAGGGTGGTCACTGGGCTCAGCGACCTCTATTATTCCACACAAGTTTATGGAGAAAAGAGGGGGTGGGGATTACATGTCACTGCTTAAAGAGGGGCAACCAGGAATAATTTGGACTTTTTTCCTACTTGAACAGGTTCTAAAGTTCTTTCTTTTTGCTGCAATCATCGAATAGTCGACCCAGGTGGCCGGGTAGCAAATAAAAAATTAAAGTTTAGGTTTCATATACGTAAAAATAAATTATAGGGTGGTATGCTTGTAAAGTATTTTCAATTACTGCATTTATATATTTATTAATAAGAATTGAGCGGTATGTATGAAAATTTTGGCTTAAGAGATGGCCGACTTGACTGGAGGCCGGCTAGAGCAGACCATTGGGTGGCCGGACAAAGGGCGACCGGTAGGCGGGCGAGGTGGCCAGTCGAAGGGCAGCCCACAAGTTTATATGGCATTTATGTAAACTCTTTTGTTCTTTAAGAGTTGGACGGCAAGAGAGTGAACTTTGAGTGCTATTTATGTTAATTATGCTATTTTTTCAGAGTTGGTCGGGCATGGTGGCCGACTGGAGTGGCGAGGCGATCGGCCGGCGGGCGAGGTGATCGGCCAGAGTGACCAAGCGATTGCCCGGGAGGTGATGCAGGTTTTTTGTGTTATAAATATTTTTCAACCCCACAACACAAGACAGTTATACACAAAAATATGCAAATTAATAACAATAAAATTTACTTTAGTATAATAAGTTCTCTTTTAAAATATCTAAAGTTGTCACTCCTGGTGAATTAAGGTGTACTTTTAATTTCAAATCGTCACTAGGTTGCAAACGTATGTATACGTATCGCTCAAGTAATAAAGAACTCTAATGGAGTCATAAGTATCAATCTCACAGGGAGGTAAAAATTTATTAGAGAAATCACACAAAAGCACAATATTTAAACTATAGAAAACTTAAGTAAGAAAATATATTGAAATTTGTTTAATGTCATTAAAGAAACTACATTTGCTACACTAATCTCTAAACTTGAAAGCTAAATTTACTAAAACTAAACTAGGTTTTGTGATGATGAGTTCAAATTTAAGAAAACATCATTACCCTTACAACGAGATTATAGTCAGTGAATTATCAAATTAAAGAAATTTGTATTGTGTCAAATAACAACAATTATATTCTTTATCATTTTTACTAGCTAATCCAGTGTTTAATCCCTAAATCCACTGTTAGGCTGGGAAGATACTGGATCTCACTCTAGAGTTCTCACGTTCCCATCGTCTGAGGGCTAACATCTCGCTTTACTTTTCAAACACCTGGACCAAATTGGAGATTTTAGTCTATCACTCTAAAATCTTCAATTCTATGTCAATCAATGAGTATTTCTCTATTTATTTGCACTCAATCCTATGGACTACATTCTCATTCATGAAATCAAATGTGATTCTTACTTTGTTGTAGAAAGCATAGCCCTTTAGGATCGTATGTTTCACAACAAATTTAACAATTCATTTAACAATTCAATTGGTTAGATTAGATTGAAAAGTAAATGAAGTTCAAAGTTTGAATCATCACAATTATGAAATTAAAATATTGCACAACAATCTTGATTATTCACATGACAATTTCTCTTTGTATGGAGAAGGACAAAGAAATCTACTTAGAATTCATGAGAAAGATACAACAAAACATAGATTTTATATATAAAAACAAGTTTACAAAACAGGAAAAAAAGTAAAAAAATAATCATGCATATATTGCAAACTGAAAGTAAAAACAACTACTAAAGTAACAATGAAGCCTTAATAGTTTAAGTTCATAAGACACCACAATTCATAATTTGGTGTGTCCTAAAGGTTTTAAGGATGATTTTATTGAACAAATTATAATAAGTTCAATTGTTTTTCAAAATATCCAAAAGATTATAAAAGTGTTCGGGGCATAGCACTAAACGACTCTTAAGAATCTCTTAGACTACTCGAGTTCATTTGAACTTATTATGTTGTTGTATAGATCACCTAGGGGTTTGTTAAATTCAAGCTATGCTTAATGTTTTATCTTAATTAACCCATGAGAAATGGGACAATAAAGCTTGAGCTTGTAGTGTTTGAAGGGGATTAATTATGGTGTATCTTCAAACTAACTCTCAAGTTTCTTTTGATTAAACTTAGCCCACTACAAAGCTCAAAAGATATCAGGGGTGGATCTATAATTTAGAAAAAGTCATATCAAGAAGATTTAATTAAAAGATTAAACTATGACTCAACCTTTAGTTTGGGATTTCAGATTAATGGATTATTAACTTCTTAACTTATGACCCAAAGATTTAAATCATTCAAGTCAATTTTATCTTCCAATGTTCAACAATTTAAATAATTACAGCAGTTATACCATAATAATTACAGTTATACCATTCTTTTCTAAAAAAGGAGGTTAATTGGTTTCTACCTCTTACCCTCATGTTTCAATCACCTTAGAATGTTGCTTAGGATTAAAATATTACCCTTTAAACCCTTAGCTCACCCTAAATTTTAATTAGGGGGAAAATGTGGAAATTGCAATTTTGCCTTAAGAGCTCTTATCTTCATAAATCTTTTAAATTAATTCACATGGCCTTGAAAAGTTGCTGACGTTCCTCTCATGGATAAATTAAGGTACCAGAGAAGAACCACATTTTTTTTTTATAATTATTTTAATCAAAAAATAGGAATTTCTGAAGTTATTTTATTTAATCAAACAAGATAAAGTTTTTGTCTTTAAAAAAATTATTAGAGATTCAACTAGGTCAGAGGACCACTTAAACCAAATTTTAAGAACTTTTGAAATATATTTTAATTTTTATAATTATTTGTTTATTTTGATGGTTGATTAAATAGAAAATGTATTTTGTTTTCAAAAATCAATTATATGTTTTTCATTGATCTCTCTGACTTCAACGAACTCAAAAAAAATTATTTTATATTTTTCTAATATTTATTTTATTTTTTATAATTATTTTAGTGAAAAATTAGAAAAAAAATACATTTGTAGGCATTTAAAAATACATAACTTTTATTTAGAAAATTACGAAAAATATTCTAATTGATCCAAAGTGGTAAGGGAACAATTAGAGACATTTTAATAATTTTTTTATATTTTTGTGATTTTTAATTATTTTTAATTTCAAAAATAGCTCATAAATGAACTTTTTAGTTTAACATCAATTTTATTTTTCTTATGTGCCCCTGGTCACAAGGATCACTCCAAATTACTTTTCAAAAAATTTTGAGTTATATTTTAATTATTATAATTATTTTAATGTCAAAATCGCATTTTCCTTGAAAAATAGACTTTAGTTGTTAATTCAATTTAAAATGGTTCCAAATTTTTACAGAGGCTTAAGGTGATCATTTTCTTCATTATGGATCAATTTTAATAATTTTTTTTTATAATTATATTTTATTTCTTTATTTTTTTATGTGTTTTAATGACTTAAAGTAGGAAATTGTATTTTAAAAACATTTAAACTTAAGTTTTATTTTTCTTGCACTCCTCTAACCATGGTGAACCTACCAAAGCAATCCCTATATTTTTATGAATTTTATTAATTTATATAATTATTTTAAGCAAAATGTTGACTTAACTTTGGAAATTAGGGTTCACCATGTTAGAAGTGCTCTCTGACTTTAGAAAAATCAGAGAACATTCCTAATCACAGAGAGAACAAACCGTCCAAATCTCATTTTATGGTGATTAATATTTAATTAGTTATGATTTAATGAAGGTTTAGGGTATTTAATTAATTTAAAAGTAAATATAAGTTAAATAATTTTGATTTTTTGTTCACATGATTTTTCGCTCTTCACTGAGTACAGGGGTATTTTTATTTTATTTTTATGATTTTTCTACACCAAGTTATGAATTTTTTAAACTTTCTGATTTTAATTAAATAAAAAAGACTATTTTTCTACTTATCCACGTCGGTGTCACGCAATCCTCGATAGCTCTAAGCTTTCCACGCGTCATTGTGCTATTGGAGGACGCCTTCTGAGTCAGTCGCCACACATCCCACACCTTTACCGCTCCATATTTTTGTCTGGCGCGATATGACCAGTCTGTCCATACACGTGCAATCAGACGACTCCTATCATCGTCCCCAAATGACCTAACCCGTAAACAGTTCATTTTCTAAACCTAACTTCTCCCTCGATTCACAACTAAATCATATAGGGTTTGTTCTGACACCATCATTTAGTCGAGACAAACACATCTATGTGGTTACATGCTCATGAAATCAAACTTCTCTTCACAATTAGTGAAACCGAGCTGAAAATTAGGTTTGGTGGTTTATACCTTTGCCCAAGAGGTGAGGCCTTGATTGGGTGCTTGCAGAAGCTTCAGTGGAGTCCAATGAACCTCCTCGAAGTGTTACCTTCCTCTAGTATAAGGTTTAGGCAGGAATTCGATCACAAGGTGGCACGGGCTTGGTCTAACTCTATGGACAAAGGGCTCAAATGATGGGGCTTTTGGTGGGGAACTTCATCTCTTGCTCTAGTGAAGCTTAAGAGTGAGTTAATTTGGGGAATTGATTGAGTTGAAGGGATAGTCGTGAAAAATCCTGATTTTTGAATTCGAAAATGAGGCTAACCAATGGGAATTAAGATAGAAAAATGGTGGGGATTGGCTTCTCAGAGTTGCAAAAGGGTCTGATAAGTTGTTAGGGTTTTAGCACACTTTCGTTTTTGGTTATGGGAGGTCCTCTATTTATAAAGGGGACACTGGAAGCCAACAAGTCATGCAATGGTGGCAAGGCAGCCGTTTTGGTGGAGGGAAGAATGACTCTGATGGCCAATTGGAGTGAGCCAACTCAGGTGAGTTGAATTTTGGTTTTTAGCCATTAGAGCCCTCTCGAGCATGTGGTTTTCCAATGGCTGAGGTGGCCATCCGGCCAGGGTCAGGTCACCTCTGAGCTTAGGGATGTCAGGGGGACTGAGTGGTCAGTCAGGGGGACTGAGTGGTCCAGGGGGACTGAGTGGTCAGCTCAATTTGGTTTTAAGTAAGCTCCAAGGTGAAGAACCAAGGGAAAAATGGGGTTTTGGCTAAGTGAGCTTAGGTTGGGTTTAAAACCTTGGTCAAATGGCTAGGCTTGGTCCAAGGTGGGTCCAAGGTGGCAAGGGTTTTTGGACTGACCCCAAGGAATGTTTGGATGAGGTCAAATGACTGGCTTGGTCATGAGGCAAAGGGTTAGATGTATCATGAAGAGGAAAAGTCCAAGTGAAGGAGGGAGAGGGAGTGGTCACCTCCTTTACCATTTTGGGTAAATTTGACATTATGATGTCTATGGATGACCCCATGAGACATGACATGCTATGTATGAGCCCATGGAAATATTTCATGCAAAAGGAATTTAAGATTTTTTATGCATTTAAATGAGAAAAGTCAACATGCCTAATTTTGGATAAAACCTCATGGGTATGCATGGTTGCATGGTATGGTCATGGTATGGTTGTCATGATGCCCATGATGAACATTTAAATTAAAATGGGATGATGAGGAAGGGATTTATCTTATGTGAGCTCAATTTGGGCCTTTTAAAATCAATGTCATGTGCTTTTGAAAATGCATATGGAGATGGGCTTTTAAAGTATGCAAGAAGGATTTAAATTGAAATTAACCATGGGGTAATCAAATTAGGCTTGGGTTTGATTGAAATTGAGTTTGCACTTTGAAATTGGGTAGGTTAGGAGTGAATTGGATGAAAATTAAGGATCAATTTGATCAATTGGGTGCAAATTCGGGGTTTTGGGCCTTCAGGAGAAATTTGGGAAATTTAGGCAATTTTGGTGGATTTAGAGGCATAATTGGAGACATTGAGTGATTAAAATTGATTTTGGGGACATTTAGAGAGAATTTGGGAATCTTAGGAATTTTTGGAGTAATTTTGGAGATTTTTTGGAAATTAGGGGCAAAATTAGGATTTTGGTAAAAATTGGTCAATTTGGTCACATTGGGCCTATTGGTTTGTTGAGATTAGTTTAGGGGAGGTTTGGAATTATTTAGGAGGTTTTGGGAATTTTTGGTATATGAAGGGTATTCTGGCAATTTTTGTAAATATAAGGGTATTTTGGGAATTTTGGGAAAATTGTGGTGTTTTGATCAATTTAGGTTGTTTAAAATGGTTTGTCATGATTTTTTGAGAAAAATTGGGCCACTTTTGGAAATTTAGGGTTTCATGAGTATTTTGTTAATTTTGGTAAATTTTGGCAAAATTGGGTATTTTAGGTGGGTTTAGGGTTGGTTTTGGGGTACTTGGTCATGGGTCTTGGGTATTTGATCATGGGTCTTGACTAAACTTAACCACGTTGAAACCAAGCCTTTCCAAATGGCAACTCCTTTAAGAACCTTCATATGTTGGTCCTAGCCATCTCAACCAAAGGCCAGTCTCGAGACCATCTAATTGAGTTTCCAAAAGAGCAAAGGGAAAAAGGTTCAATGAGAGTAGATTTCAGGGTTTTAGGACAAGTAGGGAATTGTGATGTACTTGAGTGTGTGAAAGACCTAATCCCAGCCACCAGTGTTGTCCTAAGTTCAATAGTTCTACGGGGACTCATCCTTGAATCCTGACATGTTGGTCTCAAACTTCCAAGCGCTCGAGGTTTACAACCATCCATGTAAGATTTCAAAGAGAGCTAGGAGATAGTTTGAATTTCTATGTAGGTGGGCTCCATTTCTAGTCTTATAGGATAGTCAAAAGAAAAGTCTTATAACTATATCCTAAGCACTAAGAGAAAGGAAAGACCTCACTAAAATTCAGGTCAACAGGGCCTTCTATATTTTTCTTGTCGAGAGCTCCTCAACAAACTCTATATAAGTGTTTTTAATTCTTTTTGAAATTTGGAGCGGACAACCTACGTAATCATCATTTAGGATTTATTTTTTGAAAGAGTGCCTTTACATGAACAGAAAAAATGATTTAGAGAAGAGGAGGGATCAAAAAATGAGGAAATATGACAAAAACTAAGCAATCAAATTTGTAAAGAATCATGTGAAATAACTCTTGTGCAATAGGTCAAGAGTGTATGTCCAAATGGGATCTGGTTGAAACACCTTAAATTCACTATAAATGAAAGCTACTTACATAAGCTACCTAATTAACTAGAGAACCAAAAGAACATTTTTGTTCCGTGTCAAGAGCAACTCCCAAAGGGACGTATCCCTTTGGATAATTACATCTTGGGTATCTCAAGAATACTCTCAATTAAAGGTTTCATGTTTGCATCCAAGTAATGAGTAGTAAAGGGGTGTATCAATGGATGACTATCTCACAAAAACATCTCTGTGCTTTCAAAGCTCATGCTGAGTCGTGTAGGCAGAGAGTGAGTCTCTCATGATCCTATACAAATAGTGGCTTATCGGTAGACAAGGCCTATAAAATAACTAGGATGTCTTATAGGGTCCACACTATGCTTTCAGGCTTAACCAAGCCATAAGGGTAGAGAGTGAATCACCATATCCCAAACAAGTTGTGGCATGTTTGTAATTAAGGCTTATGAGATGACATTAATGAGGTGTCAAAAGAATGATAGGGCTCATAAAGGATATGTCAATAGAAATGTAGAGGACCCTAATCAGGTAGAGATGGTTGGTCAAGTACCTTTGATCCGTCATCCCAAGTTATTGAAACCCTAAGTCTGTCTGATCATAAATGTAGTTGACCTAACCCAACCGGACACCCATTGTCAACAACCATGAATTGCGTCGTCCAAGGGAATCTCGTTAGCCCTAAGGTAAAGAGATATAGTATATAGAGGTGAGACTTATACCCATCATAGCGGCAAGGACGCTACCAGAGTGGAAGGAAAAGAGAGGAACGACTACAAAGTCGAGACACTCTCATAAAGGACTTATAACTCGTTTACATTGGGGAAGCCTCTAAGTCCCTAAGCATGCTAAACAACCACTTAAAAAAATAGAAATCTTATACTTGGTCAGACGTGTTGGAGAAACATAAGGGCTTATCATCTGAACATGCAGAATGATGTGGTGATCTGAATAATCCCTAATTTGGAAGCCCTATTAAATATGATTTGGGTTATAGTGCACACCATTTTAAATCTAACTCAAAGGTCATGTAAGAAAGTATAGACATGAAATAAAAAATGCTCATTTTAAAGTTGACATTTTTAATTTTAAATCTTAATTTATCTTAACCTTATATTTTTATGATTTTTGAAAAAAAAAATATTTTTTTCTTAGCCTTAGAGAGCCTGTGTTGTATCTTGTGATTAAATACAGACGAACCAAACACATAAGAAAGAAAAAAGGCAACACTCAGGACAATGTAAACAAGCCAAATGAATATATAACATAAGTTGGTGCCTCTAGGTCGATAAATATATCTCACAAAAATAAAAAGGCATCCAGACTCTGCATACACATGTCTGGTCCTAATGTTATATATCAAAGAGAGTTCAAAATTAAGATATGAGACGAGCAGATGCTTCTGGTTCACGTGGTCCTGCACATCAAACTCCTTAGAACATGTGCCTATACCTTATTTCTAATACATAATCTACCTAGAAAGTATAAGAAGTACAAGGTAAAAAGGTCCAAAAAGAAAAGACTAAACCTGCAAAATAGAGGGATTAGTACAGGTAATAGCATGCAGTGCGAGATAGACAATGTCCGACAGGAAAGCGGCTAAGCAGCACCTGCAAGCAAAAAGATTAACCAAAATCATTATAGCTCTGCAAAAAGATCGCTCTAATATGCTAGTAGCATTCTCAAACTTGATAAAGCTAGGGCGTAAATTAAATAACTATAGCTAGACATGAAAAACCTAGCTACACCCTAACCCTAGTCTAGCAAGCATCTACGACAAAGTTGTCCTAGTTACATTTGATTAAGTGTGTGTGCAAAGTGTGGGTGAAAGGCTGCGTAAGTTTTTGATTGGGTCATAGACCTCGGCCCCATCCTAAAGATCCAGTAATTCTAAGAGGTGCCACTGGATGCAAGAAAGAAAAAAACTTTTAAAGGCTTGGCCTTACATATGGCCTAAGCTAGAATACAATAGTTTTAAAATAGGTTTTTTAAAACATGATGCATATGCAATAAAAATATATTTTTTTTATATTTTAAAATCATTTTTGTGAAAAGAAAAGCCTAAATGGCACCTATTAGACCTCTTGAAACCTTAGCACAAACATATATGTGTTGATCGCGATTCAATAATTTGCAATGCTCTTTGAGATGTCTTGAAAAGCAATACTCATTGATGCATCATGACCAACAACTACTCACTCAACTAACAAGTATGATTTGTCATCAAGAAAATCAAGTAATGAACATGCAAACATGTAAAGAAAAAGTGCTCACGGGAATGTTGGGTGCAGTTGTGGATGATGGGTAGTAAGAATCGTGCACCAAATGGTTTTAAAGGCTAAGGAGAGTGACCCAAGCTATGTGAGAGTCGTGTACTCGAGTGAAAATACATCGTGCACTAGGCATGCTCAGAGGCTAAAAAGTGAGACCCATGTCAAGTGACACGATGTGAAATGTACAAGCGTACATATAATGTGCACTAAATAGGTTCAGAGGCTAAGGAATGTGACATATGTTATGTTTATGACATACCTACGCCATTAAGAAGTGATGCCATAAGAAGTGAGGTAATGTAATTCTCGTTAGGGAGCATTACACACTGGGTAAGCTTGAAATGTTAGGCACCCCCTCACAGGATATGTGAGTATTTGAAATGAGTTTCTAAGGACATAAGCACAAGTGCTAACCTCAAGCATACAAGACATGAACATACGAGATGCTATTTGAAAAATCATGCAATGATGTAAAACTGCAAATGCAAACATGCATGACATGGTACATAGTGACATGCGAGGATGTCAAGGGATAAATGCACTAAGTATTGTGCCCAAGTGTGGCACAAATACTCGCTATGAATATATGAGGACAAGCTCCTAGATGCACATTAGAGTGTTGATACGAGTGCAAGACTGAATGTGCTAATCCAAGCAAATCAAAGCACATACAATAATGCAACAATCAAGTGAGATTGATTGATCGATTGATCAAACCAGGGATAGTCGATCGATCAAATAGATTGAAAGTTGTCGATCGATTGAATGGACTAAGGGGCAACCGATTAGTCAATTTGATCAAAAGGGGATCGATCAATCAATTGGACCAAACGTGGTTAATAGGTCAAGTCGATTGAAAGATAATTGATCGATCCGACCAAGGTAGGCGGTGAATCGATGACACATGCAAAAGTATGATTTTTTTATGCACATTTCAAAAAAAAATCATGCAATGCACACAACATGGATGTGATCACATGCAAAATGAGAACTCGATCATGCTTGACGGCGAATCAAACTCATCTTAGCGATTTCACTGAGACCTAGGATGGATATGAAGTCATGTAGCAATCGTTTGTTACACAATGTAACGAAATACCTCTAATTATTTAGCACATGTGTGAAGGACTTTTCCATGATAGAAAACATTCACAAGATAAAGGTTCCCTCTATGGACATAGCCTTCACGACCTAGGGAACAATGATCAAAAGAATTCATAGTTCTCTAGGGCAAGTGGCTTCAACTCCTTCACTGAGAGTGAAGCTCCCAAACAATAACTGGATTATCCTAATCCTGGTCAAATGGGTTAGGATCTAGGGTTGGAAAACCACTCGTGGAGTGTATGAAAACAAACGAAAATGCTTCCAAACCTATGGGGCTTCCTCTAGCAACACGTAAGTCCTTTAATTCTAACACAGCACCTAGGAGGCTTGTCAGAAAAGAAAAGCACCAACTTTCAAAGGAGTTAAACCTTCCCAATGGTTTAAGATGTGTTCTCTGTGTTCTCTTTGCTCGCTTCGAACCGTTGATCTCTTCGCCACTCACCGACGTACCTCGAACCAACGAAAATGCTTCCTAACCTATGGGGCTTCCTCTAGCAACACGTAAGTCCTTTAACTCTAACACGGCACCTAGGAGGCTTGTCAGAAAAGAAAAGCACCAACTTTCGAAGGAGTTATACCTTCCTAATGGTTTAAGTTGTGTTCTCTTTGCTCGCTTCGAACCGTTGATCTCTTCGCCACTCACCGACGTACCTCGCAAGATGTACACAGAATGAGAATGTGAGTGAGCTAGTTAGAGAAAGAGGTTTTGATAAAAATTTTTGGCAAACAAGAATATAACAAATACATACATTTGTGAGATGGGTCGTCCGTGTTGAGGCCTCCCTCGGTTGGATCTGAAAGTTGGAGAGAAGCTTCACCGACGTGAGCTTCGGCCGTAAGGAGAAGCGTTGCGATCTCAGCCGCAGGAGAAAGGAGGTCGGCAAGGGCCTCGGGCCAAGAGAGGAAAACAGTGGGAAGGAAGGAGGCCAGCAACGGGAGAGGGCACCATGACAAACTCAAGTTCTATGCGAGAGGAGTTGGCTTTGTATGAGAGGAATCCAATCAAAGAGAGAGTCGACAAGCAACGAACTCGCGGGCGTGAGGTAGCCAACAACAGGGAGTGTAGCATGCGTATGAAAAATTAGAAGAGGGGCTGGCTAGAGCATCACCAAATTGAGAGAGGGAAAGCATTTGGGTTGCTTACCAGCTTGGAGGAGCAATCGACATGTGGGCTTCGAGAAGATCAAGAGGGGCAAGACCCAACTGAAGTGAAGCAGTAAGAGAGGAGCAGCGAGGAAAAAATGATCGGCCTCTGCTTCACGTGAAAGGGAGATAGGGTCTTTGAGCCAGCAATTTTGGGCCGAGAGGAAGCAACACGACGTGTCTAGGAGAAAGCTAGCAGCTGGGCGTAGGGGAGAGGAGCGTCGGCATAGGAGGAAGGTGCAGTCAATCGTGAGACATGAAGGGGCTCACATCCGCTCAAGAGCTAGTCAAAGTGATCGTATCAGGAAGAAAGACGCCAGCATTTACAACCTACCTGATATTTGATTGAGCCACAGAGCCTGTGTAAACTATGAAGGAAATCTCTGGGACAAACATTCAATTTAGAAGGTGACTAGATCATGCAAGAACATCGAGAGACTCACATCCGTCGAGTACTAGTCAGAATGATCATACCAAGAAGAAAAACACTGGGATTTACATCCAACCTGATATCTGATTGAGGCACGAAGCCTGAGTATGCTCGAAAGGAAGGATCAGTGACTTATATCCAACTCATAAAGTATAATGACTAAATCAAGCAGGAACAATAAGGGGCTCACATTTGCTAGCGAACTAGTCAAAGTGATCATATTAGGAAGGAAGACACTGGAACCTGAGATCTGATCAAGGCACAGAGCCTGAGATACGTGTTATGCTAGGGAGGAATGCCAAGGGACTAGTATCCAACATGAGTAGTGAACAGAGTGACTAGATCGATGAGGAATGCTGGGGGACTCACATCCAACTCGAGCAGTAGTCTAAGTGTAGGAAACCTTACTCCATTTAAGGTGATTTTACTCATATCCTAAAATTTGATTTAATATGCCTAATAAATTATGAAGGGCAACCATAATCCATTTAAGGTGATCTCACATCCAACCTAAGAGGTAAACAAAATAAATAGATGAAAAAGGAAAGTCTTGTTCCATTTAAGGTCGTCGTGAAGAGAGGCTTATCAGCGAGCGGAGAAGTTTACTCCGATGGAATGTTGTAGATGGGATCGCCAGCACAGAATGGAGCCAAAATGGAGCAGAGGGTTTCGACCCCTAGAGCCTGTGCTTGAGAAAAGTGGAAGAACCTCCTTTTCTGGCTATGAGAGGAGGGTTTTATAACCCTCTTTTTCTTTTTCCTTAATTTTTTTTGTAAGAAAAGGGTTTCATATCGGAAGGATATCCTACCCATGTGACATCACATCTGCTCAAGAACTTTTTAAGCTTATCGAATCTGGAAGGAAAATGTTGGGATTGACATCCAACCTGAGATCTAATCTAGACATGGAGCCTGAGGAAAAAAGCCAGAGCAAATTAGGAAGGAAAAATCTGTGACTCACATCCAACTTAGAAGGTGATTAGATCGAGCAGGAA
>NW_018218136.1:139220-165578 GCF_001263595.1 Phalaenopsis equestris | reverse complement strand
GTGATTAGATCGAGCAGGAATGTTGAGGGACACATCTGCTCGAAAGCTAGTGAAGATAATCATATCAAGAAGAAAAATGTAAATGTTGACATTCACATCCAATCTGAGATCTGATCAAGGCACGGAACCTGAGTATGTAGGAAGGAAAGCTCTGAAGCTTACATCCAACCTAAAACTATATTAACTAAATCGAGCAGGAACATGAAGGGGCTCACATCCGCTCAAGAGCTAGTCAAAGTGATCGTATCAGGAAGAAAGACGCCAGCATTTACAACCTACCTGATATTTGATTGAGCCACAGAGCCTGTGTAAACTATGAAGGAAATCTCTGGGACAAACATTCAATTTAGAAGGTGACTAGATCATGCAAGAACATCGAGAGACTCACATCCGTCGAGTACTAGTCAGAATGATCATACCAAGAAGAAAAACACTGGGATTTACATCCAACCTGAGATCTGATTGAGGCACGAAGCCTGAGTATGCTAGAAAGGAAGGATCAGTGACTTATATCCAACTCATAAAGTATAATGACTAAATCAAGCAGGAACAATAAGGGGCTCACATTTGCTAGCGAACTAGTCAAAGTGATCATATTAGGAAGGAAGACACTGGAACCTGAGATCTGATCAAGGCACAGAGCCTGAGATACGTGTTATGCTAGGGAGGAATGCCAAGGGACTAGTATCCAACATGAGTAGTGAACAGAGTGACTAGATCGATGAGGAATGCTGGGGGACTCACATCCAACTCGAGCAGTAGTCTAAGTGTAGGAAACCTTACTCCATTTAAGGTGATTTTACTCATATCCTAAAATTTGATTTAATATGCCTAATAAATTATGAAGGGCAACCATAATCCATTTAAGGTGATCTCACATCCAACCTAAGAGGTAAACAAAATAAATAGATGAAAAAGGAAAGTCTTGTTCCATTTAAGGGGGCCTCACGACCAACCCGACATTAATTGAGGATTTTGAAACTTATTTCATAAAGGGTAGTTTCATTCTCATCCTATGATTTGATTTAGTTTATGAAACCATATCTTACTCCATCTAAAAGGGCTTAATTCCAATCTTAAGAACTAGTTAAGAAAATGATGCCTTATTCTTATTTAAAGTGGGCTTAGTTCCAAACCTCATATTTGATTTGATTTGAACTAGTTTAAGAAAAGATTCTTAATCCTATTTAAGGGGGCTTACTTCCAATCTTAAAAACCAGTTGAGGAAAAGATGTTTTACTCATATTTAACTAAATCTCATATTTCATTTGATTTGAAAGTTTAAGAAAACATGCCTTACTTCTACTTAAGGAGCTTACTTCCAATCTTAAGAACTAGTTGAGGAGTTGATGCCTTACTTCTATTTAAGGTGAGCTTACTTCCAAACCTCGGATTTAAATTTGAGCTAGTTTAAGAAAAGATGCATTACTCCATTTAAGGGGGTTTACTTCCAATCTTCAGAAATAGTTGAGAAAAAAATGTCTTGCCAAATCTAATATGCTTGTTACATTAGGACGGAAAGATTTAATGTGATCTCACATCCAACCTAAGAAGTAAACAAGGTAACTAGAACGAGAAGGTTAGATTATCTTGGGTAATCCCAAGGTCTCCTGACTTAAATTTGTAATTGACCAGTGACTAAATAATGTGGTCAATTGAGAATGCTCGATCAACTCGTGTGATTTGAATCATCTGTTATGCCCTCACATGAAGAATTGATTATACAGTCAAACTTGGTTCTCATCGAGTGAGGCACATGTGGCTTAATCAGGGGGTATAAAGCTTAAGATGTTCCAACTTAAACATGTTACGACCAGTGACTAGATAGTGTGGTCAATTGAGAAGACTTGGTCATCTCATGTGATCTGAGTCAACTATCAAGCTCTCATGAAAGAATCGACTGAAAATCATATAGTTCGAGAGACACCGAAATCGAGTGGCTATGAAGCTAAAAACATCCTAAGACGAGATGCTCCCATGAAAAAGCAAACAAGAAAGTCATATGGTTTGAGAGATACCATCTACTAGATGAACATGGTAGTCTAGCAACATAAAATACTTTAGTAAAAAGCAATCAAGGCAATTCTTACTGCATATAGCATCACGACATCAATGGATATGAAGATATCACAACTAAACATGGATCAATTAGATAATCGAGGAGTTTACCACAAAACATGTTTAGCTTTAAGACAAATTTAAGTATATCATTCAAGGATATACACCACATTCAGTAATGAGAGAGAATAAACCACATTCATTTATAATGAGTGGCATGAGGCATGTGACAGAATGACACAGTACGAGAAATGCAATGAACTCTCTCACATCAATTATTGGTTGTGTTGGGTATAGAACACTTTAAAGAAATTACACTTTACATGGATAACAATCGAATAATCAATTTAAAGGAAACACAGGTCTTCTCTTACACAATGTCATCATGAGCTTAGTTGAATTGTTCTTTTAGTATAAAGTGATCATCACAAATAGCTCGCAACGAAGGCAAGTTAACTTTCAAACGATGGCCTCGGACCTAAAGGTCGGCCCATGAAGCCAAAACGAGTGGGCATACGATATGCCCACAATGAAGGGAATTCAACTTCATATGAATGACTACCTCAGACTCGAAGGCCGACGTGTTTAGCATAGATCAAGTGGGTTTTAAACCCTAAAGAATGCAAGTCAACTTTCGAAGGAAAGATTGTCTGGACTCGAGTGTCAACGTCTGAAGCGTAGAGTAGGTGAGTGGAAAGCCACACAGAAGACAAGTCAACTTTTGAAAGAATGAATGTCTGGACCCTAAGGTCAACGTTCAAGGCGAAAACTGGTTAGCATCATCTCACAAAGGTGATTCGACTTCTAAAGAAAGAATGTCCTAGACCTAAAGGTCAATGCGCAAGGCGTGAAACTGGTGGGTGTCAACCCACAATGAAGGGGGTTCAACTTTCGAAGGAATGAATGTCTTTGACTCAAATGTCAACGCATTTAGCATAAATGCATATGAGTGGTAACCCACACAAAAGACAACTTCTAGAGGAATGAGTATTTGGACCTAAAGGTAGACACACTTAGTGGAACTGTAGAGGTTGTAACCCACAGAAGGTATTTCAACTTCCAAAAGGACTGTCTGAACCCAAAGGTCAACGTGTAAAACATAAAATAGATGGGTGGAAACCAACAATGAAGAAAAATTAACTTCTAGAAAAAATACTGTCTCTGACTCGAAGGTCGACGCATTTAGCATAAAGCAGGTTTTTAGTAACCCCCAATGAAGACGATTCATCTTCTGAAGGAAAGCATGCCTCGAACCTCAAAGACGACAAGTTTAGCTTACAAGCAGATGGATCAAAACCCAAAAAGAATGCAACTCAACATCCAGAAAAAAACTGCCTAGAAAACGAAGGCCAACACATTTAGCTTGAAATAAATATGCAAATGATTCAGCTCAAAATACTTCAAAAAAACTTTCAAGTCATTTCATTCTTCCTTTTTTCTTTATTGGCAGAGAATTTTTTATAAGACTTGTTAAAGGATTTTACTAAAAGCCTCGGTTAACCCGCTATCAGAAATGACACAACCCGGCAAATCAGATCGTCTGATGTCACTAACTCGTGGGCTTCCCAATGTCATCATTAGAATTACAAGTTATATTAATAATATTCTTTATGTGAAACGAAATATTCAGATGGTATAAATGTAAAAAAGAAATTTTGATGGTAATTTGAGAATTTTTAGGGTCCGATTAGAAGTAACATACCAAAATTTGCAGGAAGATCAAAATATAACATACTTCACGATCAAGGGATAAGGATTAGAAAGGCTGACCTCAAGGAGATAAGATAGGCTAATGAGAAGTCAAAATATACTTAACACCAAGTTTAACATTCAATAAATTGGAGAATAACAATCTATAAAACTCGGATGGAAAATCAAGTTTATGTTTAATAAAGTGATGAAGACCAAATTGGTATTAGAAGAAACCCAAAATAAAAATAAAAATAAACCCTCAAAATCCATACCCATGTAACCTTATGCAACTGTTCAAAAGAAAAAAATAGTAATAATAACGTTATTACTTCATCAGCAAAATTTAATCACTTACTACACTTTTGCCCCCTATAGCTCCATCAACATATCCTGAATGTAAAAACTAGCAAAGAAAAAGAAAAATAAATAAATAAATTATAAGAAACCCTTCCATAAAGGCGAATTAGATGGAAACTTTCATAAAAAATAAAATAAAGTTATAAAACCTGTTGTTGGAGTGTATTGAGTTGTTGGCTGCGCATAAATTGTTTAGGTATAAAAGTTGCAACATAAAATATAGAAGTTTTGAAGACTCGAGTACTACATGATTTGACTTTGATCACCATAACTTGATTTACGATATGGCATAAAGCGGTGGTCTTTTGAGGCGTTCTTCTTCCTCCGATTCTCAATGAATGAATGAAGCTTTCCTGAAGCCTGCAAATGAAACAGAGAGATACGTAAAGGTATTAGTGTGATGCGTCTTGTTGAATAGCATAAGAGTTACAGTGCTTCATTTAGCAGGAATTAATCTATTATAGAAACCATGTTTCTATAGTATGCCATATCAGCCTTGTATTTTAGCTTAACTACAATGTATACAATGCAATCAGGTATCCTTCTCTTTATTTTTTTATTTTTTTACAATAAAAAAGATTTCTATAATCTCCCATCATCTGTTTGTTTCAATTTGACTGCCACAAATAAATTTGGTATGGATTACAATTATCATTATTGCCCGCAATATATGTTTTACATATGATTATCGTCATTCACATAAGCCCTGTACCAACAACTTAATAATCAGGTTTATGATTCCTCATATTTTTATGCATTCTTAATAAGCGCTACATTAGGAATTCGCTTGTTTTGCACAATAACTGCTTCACAATATTTTTAACATGTTAACATGTCATCTCAATTCCTTTTTTTTTTTTTTTCTTCCTAAATTTTCAACAATTATTTTACCCATCATCTTATTGTGCATCATCAAAACCACCAAAATTTTATCACACATTTATTTTGGCATTTCTTATTCTGCCATAATAAATTTGGCTATATGGGATTTCTTTATTGCCTGTCTTGCTCAATATAAATTAGCCCTTCGAAATTCAACCAACTAAAAAGCCTTTTCAAGTTTCCAAGATAATTCCTTATCGAACTCAACATCACCTACTCAATCCATCTAAATAAATTTCACGATTCTATTCAATATTCTCCTTTAAAAAAATTTCCTCTTTAAAAATCTATCATTGAATATTATTTTCAAAATATTATGTCAACCATTATATTGGTGTCTTCATATTTACTAAAACTATGTTATCTGCATTATGAGTACATCTAACTTATTTTATCGAATTCATCTCTTTAAATATTTTTTATTTATTTGTACTTCCAAGAGATGGATCCATGATTATTAATCCAAGTAAAAGAAAATCTGTCTGTGATTTGGTGGCCTAAATTTAAAATGTAACTAAATTTACTCCAAATTTCTTAAAGGATGTATTTGTTATTACAAGAACAAAGGCTAATACAAAATCAAACATAACTTCTTCCATCACATTCATATATCATATCCATCCATCATGAATCCTCTTATAGTCCATTATAGTAGAACTAGTAGAGCCTTTGAGTACATTTAAATCGCCACCAATAATTATCTTCCAAAACTGAGTTGTAGTATGTCATGCATCTCTTTCCATAATTAATATTTCAAATTGTATTCTGATCTAATTTTGATTATAAACACTTTCATTCACTCTTATCTTTTAAGAATTAAGACTGCCATTTAGATTAACCCTAGTTAGTTATCCTTCACATATCCATAAATATAAAAAAATTGCATTTGTAGCCATTACATGACTTAGTAATACTCTCAATTCCTTTACAAAGATCAAACTGTTAAAAATGGTTAAATCTATTTTATTGCAGGAATTCGTTTGTTTTTCTTTATTTCAAAATTACCATCAACTTGAGTACCATGAATGCGCCAAAACCTTCAATATTTAAGAGTCTCTAATCTTAAAATAAAAGGGTTGGAATTCCTATTGAGGGAACCAATGGGAAGTTCTACAGCCCTACTTGTTAGACAATGTTAAATAAGAGGTTCTAGAACCAAGACTTGGATGCTGGTCACACTTATCCATGAGAAAAATGAACAAGATATCCAATGGAGAAATGGTCATCCCAATCCGTGAGGGGGCACGGACACACTACTAAGGTATGGAGAGAGAAACCCTCTCCAGCATAATCTTCAAAAAAATCCATCGTGTAGTGAAGAGCACTAATACTTTTCATGACATGATATTGCAAATAAATAACAAATAAAAATATTGTTACAAGTTGCAAAAAGTACCTTTAGTTCCTCATATTTCTTGATGAGCTTTCTCTCACGAATTTCAGCTGCACATTCAAAATGTGTTACGTTTGATCAAAACTTCGTAAAGGAAAAAAGTGCACAAGAATCAGTTACTGACATTTCTTTAGATAATATGGGTGTTTTCCGTGTTTAGCTGCTTCTTTTTCTTTCTTTATATGCTGTCTCAGAATATCTGACTCAATGTTCTTATGAGAGGATGACTTCAGCTGCTTATCCTAAAATATGGCAAACGATTAAAGCACAATATGAGTTTACCAAAGACTCCTAGAGAGCTAATCTTTACACAATTATCAGAACATAAAAAGATTTAGTAATATGCAAAAAAAAACTCTCAATTCCTAAAAGGCTGTCTGGGATCACCAATTTTTTTATCATTTATCTTTTACTTTATTTTGTTTATGATTTGATCTGAAATAGAACATGCTCGGCATATTTGGTTAAAATATGATTTTTTTAAAAACGCTCAAACAACTGAAAATTATTTGGAATACTTTTAAAAAGGTATTAATTTGTTTTTAGAACCAAAATAAAAATTAAAAAATACACTAAAAAATTTGAAAAGGAAGGAAGAATATAAAGTGAATTAAAACAGTAATACAATATTCAAATTACTGATTTGCAGCCAAAAGCATTCATGAAATACAAATAATGAGCAATTATAATTTAATCACCAAAAAATTTCTAATCAAGTCAAATTCAAACAAAATCACATGCAATCAAGCCACTAACAAAAATGTAGAAGAAAATAAGATGAGTAAAGAACTTATCAAAATAAAAAAATCTAGGCCTCAGATCTACAGAAGGAGAAGACTCCTATAGAATTAGGTAATCACATATCCAGCTTGATCGAAAACTAGAAGAGCTATCATTTATTCAATAAAATATATCAAATTACATGCCTTAAAACATTTATTTATAAGCCCCTCATCCCAAGGTCCATAAGTATTATTGGATCGAGATTGACTAAATACTTGAGTGAATGATTCTATGCTGAGCTAATTCACAATAGCTTTGCTTTAGCAAAACTAATCTCGATGTCAAAAACTTATACTATATATTCTAGTAAGTATGTTAGTGTCAAAAAATAGCACTGCTTCATGGCCATAGAGCTACCTTGTCCAAATAACTCTAAACACATCGTAACTACTACAAGTTTTCCTTCTCTAAACAATTATACACCCATATATCATCAAAGTACACAATCACAAACTTCCCAATGAAAACTCAAAAAATTTGATTCACTGGCTTTCTAAAAGTATTCGGGAGCACTGGACAGACCAATTAACATGGCAATCCACTCATACCAATGTAATTTGTGTCTCACCCCAAGGCCTCATCTAATGATATCCACTACACATATCTATATTGAAAAACTCTAACTCCGTGTAACTAATCCAATGAGTCGTCCAGTCTCAGAATGGAAAACCAATACTTGATAGTAATCTTGTTCAATACCTACAATCAATGCATGCGCCACAACCCATCTTTCTAAGGCACAATCAAAAATTGAAACGATAAAAGGACTAGTCCACGACCATCAAATCCTTAGCCTTCTTTTGTAGTTTCTCATACTCCACAAGTCACATCTGGTAGGTTGGTCAATTAGGAAGCATTGATACTGGAATGAGGTTGTTGGCATCAATTTTTAATATCATGAGTGTAGAGTGTCCACCTACATGGCTTAGGGTGGTGGTCCACGGTCAGTCCATAGCATCCGGTAGCACAAGACACCCACCCGGGATCTTCCAGCACTTGTTAGGGGCAAGTGGCTAGGTTTGGTGGTGATTTGGTCCTACCCGAGAAAATTCCCTCTGGGAAGCCCATTCATTATGTGAGACTTGTTTGGTGTCTAATTTGATCATTAGAAGTCACTACATGTCCATCCAAAGCCTCCCATGGCCATGGGAGGTCACGATGTCCGCCTGAGCGCATCAGAGTCATGCTTCATGCATAAGTTGTTTCCCGTAGCTCGAGATATCCATTTGAGACCCTCCGGCATGTGCTGAGGGGCATGCGGCCAGGATCATTCTGCTAGACTTTAGCTTTCACTTAGGCTAAGACCGATTTGCATTTTGCACGTCGAACGACTCTGATCGGATCGACGAATATTATTCGCTGCACCACGGGCAAAAATGTTTCAAATTAGTCCAATCGTCAACAAAATTGTCTAGACGACCCCGGATGACGAAAAAAACCACGCGAGTGCGTTCGGAAAGTCGATTTTACCTTTAGAGGACGCCCATTCCAATATGGTGTCGAGTTCGAACCAGTAATGTGCAAATCGAGAATTTTATATGAATAAAATAATATAATAACAATAAAATTAAAAAATATCCCTTTTAATCTCACGCGATCCCCTTCCTTCGCACGGACTATCCCGATTGGCGAATCAGTTGTGCCCTAGCCCTAATCGTGTCACTTCGCTCCATCCTGCTTCGGCTAATCTCCTCGCGCTCGAGCCCCATCGACCGGCATTCCCTGTCGCAGCATATTCCTTGTCGCAGTATTCCTCCTCGCATCAAGGCCTCCTACTCGAGGATTTTCTCATGCCACCCTAGCTATCCCTCTCTCCTCTCAGCCAGTCGCACGCGTGGCCTCCTTACACATCAGCATCGAGTTCTCATCAAACCAAACTCCTTCCTACTCAGAGCTCCGGATTTCAAGCTTCGCAACTGCAGCACCTCTCTTAGGTTTCCCCTCACGCCGGTGAAACATCCTTCGCATTCTACAACCGGCGTTCACTCCCGCGCAGGCAGAAACTAGGGCAAAGCTTGACGCTCTCCCTTTCGCATTATTTGTGCATGCTGCCGATAAGATACTTCACCTCGTCATCCCTCACTCCCTAGAGGTCGGGAACGTCGTCGGAGTGTCCTACCATCGACAGACAGCAACGGTCCAGCAGCTTGAAGAGGTGTGGATGTCTTCTTCTTTGCAAGGAAAGCCTCCTCTCGAACTTCGTCAGACTACGAACAACCTACGCGTCGGTATACTTACGCGTCGGTATACTTCCTTAAACCCTTCATCTTTTCTTTCCTAGTTAGCCCTAGAATTAGTTTTGGTAGGCATGTGGATTCGATCGTCTACACAGGGTGCGTGCGTCGGCGTAAGCCAGCGCAGCGACGTGCCTATGTGATGGATCGTTGGTTTTCCTAGAGCGAGCCTTTCGGTTAAAATTTTCCACAAGTGGCCAAATACCGTCGTTGCGAAGCCGAGTGTTTCATTTTTTGTTGTGAACCGTAGCACATGCCCTGCGGATTGGAGTCTCAATCTCCCCCTGCTTTGGTTTCCCCAAATTTCCTCGAAGAAGTTGGGATGCTAGGATTTGCAAAGTGAGAAAAGCTTCGTAGCTAGCTCGCTTTACAAAATCGGGAGGAGTTTTGAAATAGGAGAAGCTTTCTAGTTGACCCGCTTCACAACCTTGTGAAGAGTTTCCTCCTTGGAATCACCGGGGAGAACTTCCCCACATGCCTCACCAAAGCAGCAGACGGCTATGTCGCATATCCAAATGCAAACCCTAGGTTTTCCCAGGTGAAGTCGCTAGTATGAGCATAACTCGATGTCCAGCATGATCATGTGTTTTCATTGCATGTGCATACATTTTATGAAACATTTTGCATTTTGCCTCGACCGGCCACCCCGGCCCAATCAGAATTTCACTTTGCTTCGACCGACCGCCCCAGCTCGGCCGACACGTCACTTTGCTTCGACTGGCTGCCCCGGCTCGATCGGCATTTCTTTGGTCCGACCGGTTTCTCCAACTTGGTCGACCAACCACTTGCATCACTACATGTTAATTGTTTGCACGTGTATGCTTGTCTGTCTGCATGATGCATTGCGCCCTATTGTGTGTTTGCTTGCATTATTAATATCATTTACCTGAGTTGGACTTCTTTTAGGTCACGGTTTTACCGGCATACCCTCCTTTCGAGCTGCTGCCTCTAAGACATGTCCATCCCTTCGGGTTATTGCCCTACCAGCATGCCCTCTTCTCGGGTCACTGCCTCCACTGCATGCCCATCCCTTCGGAACACTACTTTACTGGCATGTCTTCTTTTAGAGTTGCTGTCGTCACGGCATGCTCATCCTTTCGGGTCGCTGCCCTATGCATTTCTCTGTGTCACTACCTTACCAGCATACCCTCTTTCGGGCTGCGGCCACCACGACATGCCCTTTTTTTCATGTCACTGCCCTACCAGCATACTCTCTTTTCGGGTCGTGACCACCACGGCATGCCTATTCCTTTGAGTCACTGCCCTACCGACAAATCATCTTCTTTGAGTTGCTGCCACCAAGACATCTCATCTTCTATAAGTCAACCTTCACGGTATACTCTTTATCACCACTTGTATGAATTGATTGCTTGCATTTGCACTTGTATGTGTGCATGGTTAGCGAGTGAGCTCGTTAGGAGACTGATCCCGTGTTAGTTACGATGTTTTAACGAGCATCGTTAGTCGGATTGATCTAGGGAACTATGAGAGTTAAGTCGTCGGGATTGACACAAATATGATTATACTAAGGTTCCAAAGAATCTAACTCGTTTCACATTGCATGTTACGGGTACACATTTAATGACCCTAATTTTAAAAATAAAAAATATATATATTTTTCTACTTATCTTATTTGTAATAATTTTAAAATCATACATATAGCAAACTATGCCATATATAACGTCAACCCTTTCTATAATTTATCCAGGGTGACACTTTTTAGATCTTTCATACTCTTAGGCCGAGGCCGGTGCGGCGACCTCATCAAAGTCATACGTAGCCGGAGACTTACCATGCACTTAGATGCTGGTTAGAACACATTCTCGGTATATGGTGTAGGTAGTCATTTTTCGATGCCTCCGACTATTGTTCTGTGATGTTCTTACGCTAACGACGCCACACTTTTTTTTTATTTTTTGTGTCTGCATGTTTGATATATATGGTAGTATGTTAGGGAGTTTTTCTACATAGATTTGTACCACTTTATGCACACACACAGGTAATGTTATGAGAGAGCATGTGATAATTTTTTACCATTTTACTTGCATGTGCTATTCAGCTCCCTCAATTATAAGGCACGACTCATTATACGTTGCATGTGTTGGTTTTCCTGATAACATTTCTTTTCATGCAGGTCGAGCCATTTTCTCTTTTTTGTGTATTTTTTATAGTCCAAGAGAGTCCTATAGCAGAAATGAGATACAGGCACGGATTCCGACACGTTCGATGCGGGAACCACGTCGAGGGGATTAGGAGAAGATAATAGTGCCTCGTTTCTTAATTTTGTATTTGATACTGATATACAGAATTAGGTCCAAGCATGTATATACAGAGTTCAGACGTATTTTTTTTTTCTGGTATATGTTGTCGACCCAGCAGCACCGGTCTTTTTATTAGTTTATTTAAATTGTTGTTTTGGTCTTGTTGCATATCTGCCTGTGTGGATTGTTTATCATGTTTATTTGTGGTTTGTCTGAAATCACGATGCAATATATGCTCTTCAGGACTTAAAATCTTAATTTTTCTACATAAAAATCCTGATAAAATATTCAAGATAATTAAAATTTATGATTAAAATATTTAGAGTTTTAAAATCTGTACTTCTATTTTCCCGCATGGCCTTTGGGCAGGATTTTAAACGAGTTGTATTGCATGACTATGATAGAGCCTCCACAATATTTAAAGACCGCTCCTAATAATTACATTCATATTGCATGTCCCAATGAGAAGCACACGTATTTCTCCAACCTGACTATATAGGTGGTTTTCTAATGTTGTATGGGGTGTTAGAATGCTCCCCAACCCAGACGGAGTGTAAATCCTTTTGTTCGGAGTTGTTTCTAACTTTATAACTAAACCTCCACTTCTCCTTTTGCTAAAGCATCCTTTGCATCTCAACGGATATAAGCCTCACCCCTTGGAGCTCCAGTTTATAGTCATAGGATAGAGTTTCTTTTTTTTGACCTTAAGACTACCGAGGTCTTAGTGAACGATGCAATTCGCGAATTGTTAACCGAAGATCTTAGGACTTGTTGGATCGACTACTTTCACAGAAGGATCGACTAATTTCATGGTCAGGTAGACCTTAGAGCTACTAATAGTTGTGTATGTAACGGGTCCATTATACCCCGCCTGATCTAACTCTTAGGATCACTCCACCTTGTTGTTGAGCCCCTTTGAGCCATGTCATTCCTTGACTTCGTAGATATCGTCTTGATGACCCGATGCTGATGAGCTGCTGCCCGTTTGGGATACGATGATTTGTCTTTTGATCTTATAGCTCGAATATGTTTTGACGTATTACGATATCTCCGTCAAGATGATTTAGGTTATTTCGTGAGCTTCGTTTGTAGATAAGCTGCCACCAACTCGGGATGTAAAAGATTCTCTGCCCGATGGCTTAGCGTAAGTTTTGAAGCATCGGGACTTTCTCATACAGAATAACTTTCCTTTGATGACTTATTGCCCCAAGTTCATGATAATATAAGTGAATCATCTTTTGTCAAGAGTATTCTTGGGCATCCTCTAAGATATAATTAATCAATAGGAACAAATTCCTCTGGGAGTGCTCTTGACCCCAAAACAGGCACATGCATCTGATTCTCTGGTTATTGGTAGTCTACGTAGTTATTTTTTTCATGGATATTGGTCCAAGACGCCTCCATCCGATCTTGTTTAAGTAGACATTCTTGATCTATCGTTACGAGGTTTAACTCATGCCGACTTTCCACGTTTTATTTTTTCTCTTGTTTGTCGTCATTATCATATGTCTACTTATTCGGTGCATCTCCTCTCTAAATCACTGATTTGATTCGGGAGGGAGATTTATTCGAATAAGAGAAATATACAATGATCGACAAGTTGGTGTTCCTTTTAAAATAAACAAGAGAAAATTGAACGGAAACAGAACGGCAACTCCGCTGGGGTTGAGTCTCCCTCTTCATACTAGGAGTTTCGCTTTTTAGGATTATAGTATCTCTCTGTACAAGGAGTTTCGCTCATATTGTCGTGACCTAGTTTTCTTTCTTCGAGTAATAGTTGAACCTTTTGTGAGACATTAGTTTTCAGTCCATGCGTCAATTGCTAGGTGTAGCAACTAGATGCATTATGTCCCTTCTCTCACCCTCAACAATTTGGTTGTTGCATTATCGTATGCATCAATGTCGTCGATGATTGGTTTCTTAGCCTTTTCTTGTTTTGATAGTTGTTCATTTTTGGCCCGCAACGCAGAAGGATGGCTTGGGATGGTCCACGATCAGTCCGTAGCATCCAGTAGCTCAAGTCACTCACCCGGGGCCTTCTAGCACTTACAAGGGGCTAGGTTTGGTGGCGATGCGGCCCTACCCGGGAAATTCCTTCTATGAGGCTCATTCAGGATGTGAGACTTGTTTGGTGCCTAATTTGATGATTAGAAGTCACCACATGTCCATCCAGAGCCTCCCATGGACCTGAGCGCATCAGGGTCATGCATCATGCATATGATATTTCAAATAGCTCACGACATCGTTCGAGAACCTCCGACGAGTGTTGAAGGGCACGCAGCAAGGATCATTCTGCTAGATTTTGCCTTTCACTTGGTGAATGCAGGTCGACATTCTGCATATCAGACGACTCCGATCAGATCAACAAATATTATTAGTCGCGCCACGCGCGAAACTAGTTAAAATTAGTCTGATCGTCCACGAAGTTGTCCAGACGATCCAGGATGACAAAACAAATCACGCGAGTGTGTCTGGTACGTTGATTTTACCTGAGGACGCACATTTCAATACGATGTCGCTTTCGAACCAGTAATGCGCAAATCAAGAATATTAAGTGAATAATAATAATTAAAAAAATCCCCTTTAATCTAATGTGGTGCCCTTCCATCGCTCGGACTCCCCCGATCTGTGAATCACCCGTGCCCTAGCCCTAATCGTGTCGCGCCACTTCCTCCTGATTCAGCCAGTCTCCTCGCGCTCGACCCCCGTCGACTGACGTTCCTTGCTGGTGAAAGCCCATGTCGCGGTCATCCTCCTCGCGTCAAGACCTCCTACCTAAGGATTTTCTCACGTGGCCCCGACCGTCCCACTCTTCTCTCGGCCAACCGCAAGAGCGGCCTCCTTACACGACGTCAAGTTCTCACCGACCCCAGCTCCATCCTACGCAGAGCTCTGAATTTAGTGCTTCCTGTTGGGCTTCACGACCACAACAACTCTCCTAGACTTCCTCTCACGCCGACGAATCCTCCCTCTGGCATTCTAGAGCAGACGTTCACTCCCCACGCACGCAAAAACTAGGGAAAGCATGACGCTCTCCCTTTTTGCATTATTTGTGTGTGCCGCCGACAAGATACTCCCTTGTCATCCCTCACTCCCCAGTGGTCGGGAACATTGTCGGAGTGTCCTACCATCAACGAACAGAGACAGTACAGCAACTTGAAGAAGCATGGATGTCTTCTTTGCGAGGAAAGCCTCCTCTCGAACTTCGTCGAACTACAAACAACCTACGCGACGATATAACTTCCTTAAACCCTTCATGTTTTCTTTCCTAGCTAACCCTAAGGTTAGTTTTTGTAGGCGTGTGGGTTTGGTCGCCTATACGGGTTGCGTGCGTCGGCTCACGACGGTGCGGCGATGTACGTATGTGATAATCGTTGGTCTTCCTAGAGAGAGCCTTTAAGTTAGGATTTTTCATTCGTGGCAAAATATTTCTTTGCAAAGCCGAGTGTTTCCTTTTTGTTGTGAACCTTAGCACATGCCCTGCGGGTTGGAGTCTTAATCTCCCCATGGTCTATTTTCCCCAACTTTCCTTAGAAAAGTTGGGATGCTAGGTTTTGCAAAGTGAGAAAAGCTTCGTAGCTAGCTCACTTTGCAAAACCGAAAGGAGTTGTAATATGAGAGAAGCTTTGTAGTTGGCCCGTTTAACACCCACTTGAGGAGCTTCCCCCTTGGAATCACCGAGGTGAACTTCCCCAAATGTCTCGCCAAAGCAGGAGACGGCTATATCGCATATCCAAGTGCAAACCACAGATTTTTCAAGATGAAGTCGCTAGTACGAGCATGACTTAATGTCCAGCATGATCATGTGTTTTGATTGCATGTGCATAAATTGTATGAAACATTTTGCACTTTGCCTCGACTGGCCGCCCCTACCCGGTCGACATTTCACTTTGCTTCGACCGGTCGTCCCGGATTGGTCGGCATATTACTTTGCCTCAACAAGTTGCCCCGGCCGATTTGTCATTTTTTTGGTCCAACTGCTTTCTCGGACCAGGTCCACCCACCACTTGCATCACTACATGTTTGTTTGCATGTGCGCTTTATTGTCTTTTTGCTTGCATAATTAACATCATTTACCTGAACTACACTTTTTTTCGGGTCACTGCACTATCGGTATACCTACTTTTTTGGTTGTTGCCGCCACGGCATGACCATTCTCCTCGATCACTGTCTTACCGGCATACTCTCAATTTAGGCCGCTGTCACCACAGCATGTCCATCCCTTCGGGTCACTACCTTACCAGCAGACCCTTTTTTCGGGTCGTTGTCGTCACGGCATGCCCATCCCTTCAAGTCAATGCCCTACTAACATACCCTCTATTCAAGCCACCACCACCATAGCATGCCCATTTCTCCGGGTCAATGCCCTACCTCTCTTTTAGGACCGTTGCCGCCACGGCATGTCTATTCCTTCGGATCACTACTCCGCTGGCATACCTTCTTTTTGGGTCGCTGCCACCACGGCATGCACATCTTCTCTGAGTCACTGCCTACCAAGTACACTTTTTATCACCGTTTGTATCATATGATTGCTTGCATTTGCACTTTTATGCCTGCATTGATAGCGAAACAGCTCGTTAGGAGAGTGATATTGTGTTGATTTTGATGTCTTAACGAGCATTGCTCGTCGGGCTGATCCCGGGGAGCGATATAAGTTAAGTCTTTGGAATTGACACATATATAATTGTGTTAATGTTCCAAAAGATCTAACTCGTGTCACCTTACATGTTATGGGTTCGCATTTAATGACTTATATTTTAAATATAAAAAATATTTTTTTCTACTTATCTTATTCACGGTAATTTTAAAATTATGCATATAACAAACAAGGCCATATATAAGGCCAAATCTTTCTAAAATTCATTGTGGCTGACTTTTTAGACCCCTAGGAACAGGGTCGGTGCAGTGACCACGTCAAAGTCATACGTACCTGGAGACTTATCCTGCACTTAGATGCTGATTATCACACTTTCTCGGTAGAAGGTGTGATAGGCTAAAGTTTAGGGTTCTAAGTAGTCCTTTTTCGATGGCTCTGACTATTGTTTTGTAATGTTCTTGTTATTCTTTTGCTAACAACGCATCACCTTTTTGCGTTTTTTGTTGTGTTTGCATTCTTAATATGTATGTGTTGGGGCGTTTTTCTGCATGGAGTCATGTCTCTATTTGCACACACACATAGGTACTACTATGGGGGAGCATGTGATGATTTCAGACTCTTTTGCTTGCAAATCTTATTCAGCTCACCCAATTATAAGACGGCTAGTTATACATTGCATGTGTTAACTTTCCCGCTAACATTTATTTTCATGCAGGTAGTCTTCTCATCTTTTCCTATGTACTTTTTAGAGTCTAGAAGAGTCTTGTAGCAGAAATAAAATACAGGCACGGGTTCAGATACGTTTGGCGCGGAACCACGTGAAGGGGACAAGGAGCAGATGCTCGTGTCCTATATCTTAATTCTGCATTTGATATTGATATAAAGAATCAGGTTTGGGCATGTATATGCGGAGTGTAACCACTTTTCTTTCTAGGATATGTTGCAGACCTAGCGGCACCGTCTTTTTTATTATTTTATTTGGCTTGTTTCTTCTGTCTTATTACGCGTGTGGATTATTTTGCTTGTTTAGTTTTATGGTTTACCTAGGAATCACGATGCAATATAAGCTTTTTGGGACTTAAAATCCTAATTTTCTACCTAAATATCCTAACAAATATTGAAGATAATTAAAATTTAGGATTAAAATATTCAAGATTTTAAAGTATGTACCTTTATTTTCTTGCATGACCTTCGGGCTTGATTTTAAACGGTTAAATTAGAAGGCTATAACCCAAGTCATAACTAATAGGGCTTTCATAATATTTAAAGACCGTTCTAGATAACTGCATTCATATTGCATGTCTCGAGGAGAAGCCTCTTTGCTTTTCCAACCTGACTGACACAGCATATCTTTTTCGATATAAATGATTGTCTGGTGCGCCTAGAGTATTAGAAGACTCCCTAACTCAGACGGGGTGTAAGTCCTTTTGTTCGGAGTTGTTTCCAACTTTGTAGCTGAACCTCCACTTCTCCTTTTTCTGAGACATCCTTCTCATCTCGGCGGGTATAAGTATCACTCCTTGAACTCCAACTTATAGTCATACGATAGAGTTCACATCCTTTGACCTTAAGGCTACCGAGGTCCCTGTGGATGACGCAATTCATAGATTGCTGACCGGGGATCTCAGGACTTGTTGGGTCGACTACCTTCACGACCAGGTAGACTTAAAGTCCTGGTAGTTGTGTATGACGGGTCTATGGTACCCCATCCCAACTACCTCTACCTCTACCTCTTAGGATCACTCTATATTCTTGTTATTGAGCTTCTTTGAGCCATGTCGCTCATTGACTTCGTTGATATCATCTTGATAGTCTGATGCAGATGAGCTGTCACTAGTTTGGGATACGACGATTTGTCCTCTGCCCTTATGGTTCGAATGTGTTTGACGTATTGGGATATCTCTGTCAAGATGATTTTGGTTATTTCGTGGGCTCCGTATGTCGATGAGCTGCTACCCATTCGAGATTGGAGACTCTCTACCCAATGACTTAGTGTGAGCTTTGAAATATCGGGACTCCCATACGAAATAACCTTCCCTTGATTACCTATTGCCCTAGGTTCATGATAATATAAGCGAACCTCCTTTTACCGAGAGTATTTTTGGGTATCTCTCAAAATGTAAGTAGCCAAAAGGAGACGTTCTTCTAGGAGTGTTGTTGACCCTAAAATAAGTACATTCACCAGACTCTCTATTATGGTTAGTCTACATATGTATTTCTTTCGCGAATATTGGTCAAAGGTGTCTCCGTCCGATCTTGTTTGGGCGAACATTCTTGACTTATTCATGCAAGGTTTACCGCACGTAAACTCTCTATGTTTTTTTTTTCTCTTGTTTGTTGTCATTGTCGTATGTCCCTTCTTGTTCGGTTTCTCTCCTCTCTGAATCACTGATCTGATTCGGGAAAAAAATTTATTCAAATAAGGAAAGTATATGACGATCGACAAGCTAGTGACTCCTTTTAAAATTAAAACGGCAAAAATGAACGAAATTAAAACGACAAAAATGAACGGAAACTGAGGTCTATAATATATTGAACCTCTCATAAGTGTGGTAATCTAATTATCAGACTGTTAGTAAGAAAATCATCAAACTCCTTCACTAGAGATCACACTACCCCAAGTATCGGCTCCTCTATCTGACTACCCTCCAACTTGTAGAAATATAGTACGATGTATTATTGCTCCCATCTACTCATCATTGTTAATTTCTTCAAGAGCAAAAGTATTATACGCTTACCATACTGGACAAATAAGAAGGTAATTTTGTGGCCATCATGATGACAATTAGCCCAATAAAATGTGACATGTCCATCAACACATCACATATGATATTGTAGTTTTCCCATTGAAAACCCTATCAAACATCACTTGTCAAAATTTATCTTATTCCCCTTCTTCAATTATTCTTCAAATAAGTCCGAGAATATGTTTGGACAAGTTTTCGGGTAGAAAGCCTCTATTTGTCAATTATTTATATAGACACCATATTCTCACAATTGTTTTTGTCAATAATGAGTTTGCACATCTAGTTCACTGTGTAAAGCATAAAAAAGATATTATATCTAACCACTATTAAGCCATCTTGGGCTCACCCTGTAAAACTTGAACCATAAAAATCTTATCATCATCTACGATTAGCTGGCACTCATCTCCATTATCCTTATCCTTAAAGTCTCCACTATCTACTTCTTCCACTATGCCGTCAACAACAAAATTATTCTGATGTTTGGGCAGTTAGATGCAATATATCAATATCAATGACGCTTAAAACACTTCTTGACTAGAATTGTCTTGAGAGCGCAGGTCTGATCAATCCTCTTTTCTCTTATCTGGCTTCACACAAGTAATAGTCTTGGCAGTCTAATCGGTGTGCCATTGTCGCCCAACACTACTATCAAACCTTATTTGAAGGGTGGAGCAGACTTGATTCCACTATGCTGCTTCGCTTTCAAGGCTAGATTTTGGACATCCAATGAAGTCTCATAAGCTTGTAACTGCATCACTTTGCTAATAGAATATATCAATATTCCCAGATATCTCACTATGTTATTCTAATCTAGCTCCACTATCTTGCACTTCAACATAAATTGTTCAAATTCGGTGGTCTCCTAATCAACTTATAGGTCATGCTGTTGCAAATGGTGAAATCTCAAAAACATAAATTGTTTGTAAAATGTTGGCAAGTATTTACACTATTTTTTTCATCTTGAACAAATTCATGATCTTAATTTTTCCCTGACGCAACGTCAGCACTATAAATTCTCCCATCGTAAGATAGCATTCTTCCCAAACTTAATGACAACTAGCTTCAACATTCTATCAGGTGGAACATGTCACACCCCAACTGGCCGACTTTTAAAGTCAACTGTGGTGCAACAGAGGTGAGGACTTGATTGGAGACCTAGCCTAACTAAATCTTCACAAACATTTAAAATCCATTTTCAATTATAATTCATATATTCTTATATATTATGAAGCATGTAAAATTAACCAAAAAATCATATACAGCTGCTAAAATCCAACATTATAAAAATATGTACCCATGAATATGTACAACCTCCAAAATAATTCAATACAAAAACTAGACAACTTCACACCTGAACTCACCCTAATGTACCTTACCCCGTTATGAAAGTCAACAAAGCATAAGAGTGGATTGTAAGCTCAACAAAATAATCAAGACAAAATTAAAATTTATAGACGGAAAGAAAAAAACGTGCATGATCATTTGTAGCTCATATACATGACAAGAGAATATGAATATAAACATACTTTAATCACATGAGACATTTAATATGAAGGGCATAGATGTAGTAAACAGTAAATGTGTTCAGCGCACATTTCATTCTTTTTTTGTTTGCAATTATAGGAATATTCATAAGAATTTCATAATCAAAAACTTGAGTGTTAAAAATGTCACTTGTAATTGCATAGAATTGACTACATTCATATCATTTGGTTGTCATCCAGCCTGTAGGCTAAAATAATAATTAATAAAGGTTGAACCTCCCAATATAAATTATTAATAGCTTAATTGATAGCAATAGTTTTCGTTCTCTTCCTTGTTTAAATTTCAGGAGTCGAGAATCTAGTATTCCCTATCATTTGTATTTACAAGCATTCATGTAATAGCATATCTATGACAACACTTTGCGAAATTTCTTTACTCATGACTCATGTAATAAGCATTTATCATAGGAAAATCACATTACAACACTCGCAAATAATATTTCAAAATTTTAAATTTTCCAATACATTTACATTTCATGCATAATGTGATATATCAAATTGCTTGATTCATCATGTAGAATTTCAAAAAATTGATTCGGTTGGATTTAGACTAATGTGAAAATAATGTCATATTTTAAAATTGACAAATTTTTATTGATTTGTCAAAATTGAGTATTACAAATCTTCCCTCAGAAAAATTTTTCTCAAAATTTCTAAATTTACTTAAACATAAAGGGATTTTTATGTCGCATTTCTTTTTATTTTTCTCATGCAATTTTTTTATGATATGTGCTTCCATTTTATTTTTTTTACATAAGGAATTTGCATGTTCCTCAAGTTCTTAACATATGTTTCTAAAATTTTTTCAAACTCTACAATGTATGATAAATTTCCATGTATTTCTATATATTCATGTAAAATTCTCTAGTCTGAATTTGAAACTCATTTCCTCAACATTGAAATATGGAGCACATCATGAATATCAAACAAAACAATAGGTAAAACTAGCCTGTAAGTTACCGGACCAATTCTTCCTATGATTTAAAAGAACCAATATATAAGGGGCTCAACTTGCTTCCCAGGCCAAATATGTTGATACCTTTTACTAGTCTAACTTTTATGAACACAAAATAACTAATTTCAAACTTTACTGTTTTGTGTCTTGGGTCATAATATATTTTATGTTGAACCTGAGTAGCTTTTAAACTCTCTGATCAATTTGATTTTCTCAGTAGCTTCATCAACCAATTCAAGGCTTACACATTTGATGTTCTTTTACCTCCACAAAACTTAATGGAGTTCACAATCTTCTGTCATGCATTGCTTTATAATGAGTCGTTCGAATAATGTACTTATAATTATTATTGTAAGTGAACTCAATCAGCATGTTGTGATTTTGCCAACTGTCTCTAAATTCAAGACACAAAGCCCCAATAAATATTCTAATACATAAATTGCCTTTCTTATTGTCCTTCAGTTTGAGGATGAATATTATGCTAAGATGTAAATGTGTACCCAAACCTCTCCGAATACATTTCCACAACGTGAACATAGTTTTACAAATCTATCATAAATAATAACACATGAAATACCATGCATCCTGAAAATTTCTTTGACATAACCGTCTACAACGCAAGAAATATGTTGCTTTTGTTAACATGACAACAATCACCCAGATGATATTGTGTCATTGTGTAGATCTGGGAAATCTCATAACAAAATCCACCGTGATTTCTTCCTATTTACATTCAGGCATAGGCAATGATTGTAGCAATCCATTAGGTCTTTGATGCTCAGCTTCAACAATTTGACAAGCCTGGCATTTAGACACATACTCAGCAACATCTTTCTTCATACATGGATGAGCTTCATGTAGGATCTCCAGTACAAATCATGATCAGTATGTATTCGAAAGTGTAGCATTTATGATAACAACTTCACTTACAGTCATATCCGACATCTTAGCTCCAGAAGATTCAGTATTCACACCTAACTTTTTGGGTTAACATAAACTTATTAATGAGAGTTGATTGCTCAATCAACTGATATGCATAGTCACTATTTTCTTATCTTATGATCTCCAACTGCAAGGTGTTAATTTCATTGATCAATTCTAGCTCTTGAGTAATAATTCAACTTACATTACATGTGAATTTCTGACTCGAAGCATCAACAACTATAATGTTCAATCAATACTATATATCTAGAATGTAGTCCAAGATAAGCTCTACCCATCTCTTCTGATAATCAGTGAATACCTCACACTTCACGTCATACAGGTAATATCTCTAAATCTTGAGCAAATTACTACATCAACTAACTCCATATCATGTGTCATATAATTCCTCTCATGTGGTTTCAATTGTATGGATGCATAGGTTATTTTGAACTTCACTATCCTCTTATTAAAATTAAAAACTTTTCACATTCCTTCACTTTATAAATTTTAGCCTTACTTAAAGATTTTTCATAAAGTTTATTCTTTTCTTCTTACATGAATTTCTAAGATTCTCAATATTTACAAAATACAAATTCCTTTACTTAAAATAGAAAAACATAGTTTTATTCTATCATATCAAATATCTTAATTTTTAAAATTAACATTTATTACTGAAAATTCTTACTTAAGTTTACTTTAAGTTTACTATATATTTAGAGATATAGTTATCTAAAGTTACCCTCTAATACCAAAGGTCATGTTAAATTTTAAAATATTTTGAAAATATATCTAATTGAGGACAAATAAAATTAAGTTTTTTTTTTCTTTAAAAATGAATTCCCCCTCCCCCCTAAATACATCTTTTTCAATGATGTGACGTTGTACGTCTAGGATCCTTTTGTTCCTGTTTGAATAGCTAATATTGGAGAAGTCGTCAATTGTTTCTTCAATTCTTGAAATTCATGTTGACATTCTTCAGTCCATTTAAATTTAATATTTTTCTCATCAGATTAGACGACATAGCAATTTGTGAAAATCCTTGAGCAAATTTATGTAATAACCAACCAAATCAAAAAACTACGTGCCACTGTAACATTCTTCAGTGTAGGTCATTCCACGATCGCTTTCACTTTTTGAGAATCAATTGAGATTCCTTACCCGCTAATGATATGTGCCAAATTGCAATGCTCCACAACAAGAAATCGCATTTTGAAAATATTGCAAATTGTTGATTCTATTTCAATAACTCCAAGACTATTCCCAGATGGTTAGCATGATCATCATCAGTTTTTGTATAGATCAAAATATCGTTAATGAAGATAATGGCAAAGGCATGAATATTTGATTCATCGTGTACATAAATACAGTAGAAGCATTTGCTAAGCCAAAAGGGATAACTAAAAATTCGTAATGGTCATATATTATTCTAAAAGCTATCTTGGTTATATCTCCCTGTCAGACTCTGACATGATGATATATCGATCCTAAATCAATCACGAAAAATTGAATAATGCCCACTATTTGATCAAATAATTCATTGATATTGGCAATGGATACATGTTCTTAGTTGTCATCTTATTCGGCTTGCTATAATCAATGTATGGTCCCATAGATCCTTGACAAATAATACAAGAGCACTCCAAGATGAGTTATTTGGCCCGATAAAACTTTTATCTGTCAATTCCTGCAATTCCTTTGAACTCATCCTATAAGGAGATTCAAAAATTGCATATGCTCATGGCTGCACATCCATACCAAACTCGACTTCCCTCTCTGGTGGTAACCTTTATAATTCTTCGGGAAATACATCAGGAAATTCAGCAATAATTGAGATGTTCTTTAATTGTTGCATATTTTATTTAACACTTATTTTTTTGCTAAATATACCAATTCACCACTTCACAAACATTTTTCAACTTTCACTGTGTTGATCAAAACATTCTGACCATAAAACAAATAAATGGATTCTCGTTGTGCACATTAAAGTTCACTCTTTTTCCAACATTCAATCGTAGCAAAATATTTTATTAATCAATACATCTCTAGTATAACATCAAAAATTTGAAATGGTATGATGATTAACTTTGCTAACAACTTACTATTTGAGATACGAACATGAACAAATCATTTTTTATTTGCATAAAACCTACTTCCCGAATGAATAATCATATATGGCAGGAGTAAAATGCACAATATAAACAAATAAATTGGCAACAAATTTTTCAGAAATGAAAAAATGTGATACAACTAAATCAAATAAAACTGTGTTAGGTTGATCTAGAACCAAAAGTATAACTATAACCACTTCTTCATGTTCATTAGCTTCCTGGGGTAATTCCAAAAACTTTGGCATTCAATAGTTGTTCTTTTCGGTGCTCTGAAGTTTCACACTTTATTTGAGTTGATGGCTTTCCCAAAAATTGAGTTTGAGTGGTTGCCCTCCCAAAATTTTTTGAGCCATCTCTGCCCTAAAAATGTTTGTGGCCCATTATCTCTTTTCTTTTCTTGAGGACAATCCATGTGACGATGCCTTGACTGTCCCCACATTTGTAGAGTTTTCCTGAACCCAACAAGCACTACCCAAAATGTAGCTTTTCACACTCCTAACAAATTGGTCTTTCTGATTGAGGCTGCTTCTACAAATCTTCTAGTTTAAATTTCTTGCTTTTTGGTTCTTCTCCCTTGCCCAAATCTTTCCCTTTTGTGTTTGGGGTTGTCACCGCTGATTGAAGAAGTTCGGCTCATTTTTAACTCTTCTAGCCATTTCAACTAGCACCGACTAATCATTGGTTTCAAATGGAACAGAAGCCAATCTTAATTGATCTCATAGCCCACGCAAAAAACTGGTATTTTTCCTCTTGAGTGATGACATAATGAGATACATATCTAGAAAAAGAAATGTACTCTGCTTCATACTGCATAACTATCTTAGATCCCTGAATCAGATTGAAAAAATTTATCTTAAAATGCATAGTCTAGATGAAGGCGGAATAAACCAATCTTTGAAAAATTTAACCCATCCCACTTAATTTTGTGAAAGATGTGTCAGTCCAAACTTCTCCCTATGTGTCTGCCACCATCTTTCAACCTCGCCTTCAAACATAAAAGTGGCACCACTCCTGTTCTCTGGATAAATCATACCATTTAAAATTCTCTCAATCTTCAATAACCAATCTGGAATAACTATAGGGCCATTGGCACATTTAAATGTAGAGGGCTTGAATGTCTAGAAGATCTTCAAATGTTGATCAACTGTACCATAATCAGATATGGATCCGGTGCTAGTAGATGATCTTTCAATAACAGTCAATTTTATCAACCACTTGTAATATCAACTGAATAATACTCTGTAACTTAGTGGCTCCGATTTCATCATTTGTCATATTTTGAATTATGTTCAAGTCATTTTCATCTTCTAATTTTTAATATGTAATTAGCCTGGAAGGTCAGCCCTCAATTCTTTCAGATACATCCTCCAGCATATCTATTTGTATTAGCACAATTTATTATTCAATACAATTTATCATACAAAAATTATGTCACGCATACATTATGCCTCAAGTCATATGGGTTCCCATCCCACAAACAATCAATCTAAAACTTAGTATTAATCAATTTATATTTTACTCTCATTCTTACATTTTCTAAATTAAAACACACTTCAATAATTATTTTCATCCAAACTTCTCTGATAATACTTTTTGCCATACCCCACTCGACCCCCCTTTTAGAATCGATCGTGATGCAACGGAGGCGAAAGACTGAGACAACTTTAACCTGCACTCTTCTTAACCTGCACAATCAGAACACAGTGGATAATAAATTATTCTAACTCAGTCGTCACAAACATTCATAATTCATTAATATTTTCATATACATGAAAATATGCTAAATCATATCATCAAAAATTATATATATATATATATATATA
>NW_018218136.1:111440-137528 GCF_001263595.1 Phalaenopsis equestris | reverse complement strand
TGCTGCGCCAGATCAGAACCTTCCTGCATCTTCAGCCCATACAACTTTTGCTTCAGATACAACTTGTTCGTCAGAGATTTAGCCATAAACTGAGTTTCCAATTTCTTCCAAACTTCTTCTGGAGATTTCAGATTCATCACGTGATACATAACCTCGTCTGCCAAACATAAACGAATCGTTGCTGTCGCTCACTGTTGCAGTTCTTCTCAATCGTCATCTTCCATGATATCTGGTTTCGTTACCCGCAAAACTTTCAAGATTCGCTGTTGCGCCAACAGATCTTTCACTCTGGTTTGCCACAGTCTGAAGTTACCAGTTCCGTCGAACTTCACTACCTCGAATTTCGCACCAGAAAATGCCATCTGAAAATTAAACCTACAACGAAACTTTTTTGTAAAAAATTCTTCTACAAAAATCTTTGCAAACCTTTTTTTTTTTTTTGAAAAAATCCCCAATTTTATATATATATATATATATATAACAATATGAAAATATGTACTTAAAAATCTGTATAACTTTCAAAACTATACAATGCAAAAGTTGTACAACTCCACACATGATTATTCGCCCTAATGCTCTTTACCCATTCTTGAAACTCAATAACACATAAAAGTGAGTAATAAACTCAGCGAAATAATTAAGACTAATGTAAGATTTTATAGACAGAAAGAAAGTAATGTGCACAATCATTTATAAGCAGAACAAATATATAAACATGCTTCTATCAAATGAGGCATTTAAAGTGAATGACAAATGCAGTAAACAATAACTGTGTCCAGAAAATGTTTCATTTAATCATGTGAAAATATAGGAATATTCATAAAAATTACAAAATCAATAACTTGATTCTTAGTAATGTCAATTACAATTACATTTGTTTCGACTGCATTCAAATTATTTCATGTTACTGGGTTGTCACCCAGCCCGTAGGTTAAAATAACTATTAATAAATATTAAACCTCTCGACGTAACAATTATAAATAGCCCCTTGATGCCAATAGTTCATGTTTCCATCTCTGTCTAGATATCAGGAATCAGTAATCCATTATTTCTTACTATCCGTACTTGCAAGCATTCATGTAATTATCTACCTATCACAACATTTGAGATATTCTTTTAGGCATAAAACCTATAATAAGCATTCATCATAGACATAGATATATAATATGCATAACAACAGTATGCAAATACCTGTAAGCGAAAATTTTATAAACATGTTCATCATATCAATAAAATAGTGAAATCAATAATATTGCCAGTGTCATTTCAAGTTTTGCATTCGTGGCAATATGAAAAAAATTTAAATACAATTATATACCAATAAAAATCAAATAGAAATCCTAGAAAAAAGTTATTGTTATTAATTTAGCACATGTTTATTTGACATAAATTGATAAAACTGTCTTACGACGAGTTTCTCAAGCTCATCTCGAGCTCGCCACCTAAAATAACCCGAAATCATAGAACTTAGAAGTTTATGAAGTTCTAGCTTAAGTCTCAATTTAATCCCAAATACGGTTCACTTGCAATAACTTACCTTGAAAGGGCTTCACCGCATAATTATATCTCCCTAATACCTTCCTATTTTATTCATCCTTCTCCTTCCCCTTATCCCTTCTTCGTTACCCGTAAATTGATCTACCTGAGAGCATAGCTCTCGGTTCACAAGTTCCGCAACTATTCCTACCTGGCTACAATCACACATGGATCACAATGAAAGCTTCAACTCGTAGCAAATCTCAGAAAAAGAAGATATTTTGGAAGGAATGCCTCAAATATCAAAAAAGTGAGGATTCTACTTCATGTTCTCTTCCCATAGCACTGAATCACGAGCTACGACGCCTTGTCGTCGCGCCTGCTAAAGGAGTCAAGTGGAGAGCCTTATAGAAGTAAATTCAGGGAAGAAAATTTGAGAGAGGGAAATGAAAGGGAGTGCAACATTTATCTTAATCCCAATTAATCCCAGCCATGAGATTATATCCAACTTTGCAATCAAAAATAAGTGGGAGAGAATGTCGACTAGTACCAGTGATGCGAAATTATGGAGGTCAATAAGGATTAAATAAAGTTTTAATTAGATTGATAATTCAAAATTTTATATCTTCCAATGCATTTGCAATTCATACACTACAAATCAAATTGATTAATTCATCAAGTAGAATTTTATAAAATTGATTTGGTTGGATTTTAAGGAATGTGAAACATAGGTCAAGGTGGTTTATTAAATACTCGTTCCACTATCAGAAGTCCCCAATGAACTCGTCTCGGTCTATGTAGTCGTTAAAAATAGATAAATTAACCTTCACTCTAAAAGTCACCCTTTCACGATATACTCAATGCTAAATCGATGTAGCATCAACCCTCGCTGCTTGAGGCCTCTTTGTGAAAAAAGTTTTCTTCATCTTCTCCATCAAGGTGGTCACCATTGTTGCTATGAGTGACTTTCTTATGTTGCCTCCTTTCAAAATAAATGAGCCTCGGTTGCAATTAGATGGTTTTCTGCTACATAGTTGTCATGGTAAGGACTTGAACAAACCCTTCGAAGATCTCCATGGCAGCATGACAGATCTATTAAAATTAAGATTGTAGCAGTGGTGAAGATTTTGGTCTAGGACTGGCATAAACTAAGGTTATGGTGGAGGATGTATATATGATTTGTGGATTAAGGTGTTCTGATTTTATAGAAAAAATCTAGACTTTAAAATTTCTGATTTTTAATAACATTGTTCTACGATTCCCAAGTTTTTAAGGATAGCATTTAGTTGGAGAGTGGTTGTAAAATGGCAAGAAAAAAAGATAAATCAAGAGAGTTTGGAAGAAGGCTGGAGTAATTCAACGGTTGTCCGATATGAAAACAACGGGTGAACAGTTTGTGAAGGAGGATCCACCGTTCGTTCTCTTAAAACTAAAGATTCACCACTTGAAAAAAAAAAAAACTATAGCTTTCCAATTAGGAGAAATCAGGGAGAAAAAGTTTCCAATTAATATAAATCAAAATAAAAGTCTCAAAACAATAAAAAAACGGTATATAAATAGTTCTTACGCAAAAATACCCCTAATTCTAATTCAAACAATATAAAAATTGAGGGCGGCACATCATGAGACAAAATTCTTGCTATAGGTTCTCATGGGATGAAAAACACGCCGCGCACGGATCTACCCAAAGAAGCGGTCGTGTTTGTCTAGTCATTCCCATGTCAGAAACTTGGTAACCACATCACTAACTTTAAAAGTAATAAAACCCTAGGGTTTAATAGGCTGAGCAACTTATGGTGCAAATGTATTTTCTAGTCCTCTTAATTTACAAGAAGCTAGAGAATCCCTACTAATCACAATCCTCTAAAAGCTAAATACATGACCATGATTGCTTCCTAAGAGATTTGGGACTTCTGCTTTTAGGTTCTTAAGAAGATAAACTCTAACATTCACTTCTCCTTCAACTTACATTTTTGAGCCTTTCTATACTTTATTTGCTTTTATTAATCTATTTTTTTCCTAGAAAACATTCAATAAAATTGGAACAATGCAAGAAAATACATATGGCCCTTACACAATAATGAAATGCATAATTAGAAAAATTTGCCAAAATTTCAAAACTTATAATAAGTATAATGTGCTTCACCATCACAGGAAACTCCCTTGCTTCCCCTTAGCATGCAAAAGCATCTCTCATGCGCTCACTTCTATGCAAATGATGTTGCTTGCCCTTGAGACATTTCTTGTGTGCTAAATGAGTGTTTTTTGTGTGTGCACTTTATGTAGTTGTGTTCGCTCATTTACAGCTTGTCATAGCGTCAATAACAACTCTACTCGACTCATCACTACCTATACTTGTGCAAAAATATTGATGTTTATTCTATCATCGACACCCTTGCCTAAGTTTTGATGGGGCTGTCTTCAAATGGTAGGACTTCAGCTTTGCCTCATTCAGTTAATAAGTTCTTGCTATTGATTTTAACTTGAGAGATGTTTTTTATCTCCCCATCCTCATTTGTTGCTCGATGTTTTTTCACCTATGGGGCTTCTTTATTCTAACCCTCTCCATCTAATAACTTATCAATCTCCAATAGCTCTTCCTGCATTGGTTATAACCCTCCAATATTAATACATGGAGAACAATGAATGGATGATGTTTGCACCTTTCCACTCTCGAATGTTAGCCCAAGTAGATTCCATTCCACCCCTCCTCGTGCATTCAGTACATCGATGGTTGCTCCTGTTACTAGTATGTGTCGATCATTTCTAATTGTTTCTTCAACAAGGATTAAACCATTCTCAACAAAACCAACACGCTATCTTCCAGAGGAGCAAATAAATAATCAGAATCTTTGTTCAAATGTAGTGATCACAATTCCTCCTACTTAGAATCAAGCCTGGAGAAAAAACTTTGAACTAACTTAGGTCGCCCTAAGTTAAGAAAATATCCCTACAATCAGGTTCAAGAGGACATACAAATGATCATAATCTTCCTCCAAAGAGTGATCACAATTCTCTAACTTCAAATCTAGCTGGCACAAAAGACTTGGAACCAACTTCAAATCCCGTCATGAACTTTACTTACTATCCTTAACCCTATAGATGTCGCAAAAACATGCAAGGTAACCGCCCCAGATTCTAGCAATGTGCTAACCTCTCATGATTATCCTATTTGGGAGAATGTTGGTGTCAAAAACACTGAGCAGTGTTATGATTTTGAAGGTAGTGTTATTGTAGTAAAAAGTAGGCTTCAAATTCTGTTAGCCAAGAGGTGCGGAAATTATATATATATATATATGAAGAATATATATATATATATATATATATATATTGATACTAATTTAACATGCAAGTAAAATATTCATAAGAGAACATATGCATATTATAGAAGCAGACCAAAAACAGTATAAGATACTAAATATATTTTCTATCCATAATAAATGATTCCACAGCCTAAAGGAATTTAAACTTTCACCGATTACAAATCTATAGGTGAAAAAACTTCACCATATAAGCAAAAAGTTCAAAAGCTTCCAATGTAACTGGCATGCAACCACATAAATAGAAGAAACTAGTGCTGAAAAAGTTCAAGAAGATCAAACAATCTACACTTAGGTGGCCAAGAATTTCACAAGGCAGATTTCAGTTGAAAGTTATAGGAAATCAAGATTTCTTTGATGCAAAAAATTGAGTATCAAACAAACAGTTCAATGACTTTCTAGATGAATGAATGCACAATACTTTTCTAATTTAGTTCATTTAAACTCATGATATTAGGCTTCTTAAAAAGCACAACACAAACTAAATGTTTCCTTGTGATGAAATATTAATTTCTTATAAAATGATTCAGAAGTTTGATAATGAACTTTCATTGCACTTACAATCCAAGAGATGTGATTTTTCAAATCCTCAATGACATTTGTGTTCTTTGACTTCTTAATCAATTTCTGAAGTTTCTGCATGGTTTCAAAGAACAATTAAAATTAACATAAAAAATTACAAAATATAAAAGCACTGCTTAAAACAAGTTAAAGAAGAAGATCAATAAAAATAATGCAATTCACCGCTTTCTCTGCAGGAAGCTCAACCTCATACAAGAAAGAATATCTATTCCTAAACCTGGCATATAGAACAACAATAAAGCACATAGAAATGAATCAGATATCATTGAATATAGATTAATTGTTTTTCAAAAGTGAAAATTGCTAAGCTTATCGAAACAAAAGACAGTAGTTATGTCGTGGAAATATAAAACAGAAAAATAGAATCTTCAATTAAACTCAATCAACACTCAGCGAAGTCCCAAAATATGGTTGACTTACATGAAAACTGCAAGATAACTAAAATAGCTATGGATACAAGCCAAGCGGTAATTCAGAATGCATGTAAAATGAACCAAATTTGAAAGCTACAGGAGAAAACAACTACTTAATGACAAGCCATACATACAAAGGAAACTTAAAAAACATTTTGACCACAAGAAAATATATTATTAATCAAATCGATCAGAAGAAAAAAGAAAAATTTCATCAACAACACAGAACCAAGTTAAAACAGTCACAAAGTAGCAAACAAGCTATTTCATCAGTAAATTTATGGGAGCAAGAAACCATTTGGCAATTGACTTGACAAAATGGGGGTGTTGTCTTCCATTTCACATCAGAGTGGGAATATGGTTCCTGTTTTACAATAGATTTCAAAATCATTTTTGTTTACCAGAACCATATGCTTGTTTGATAAGCATCGGTGGCATTATCAATACAAACAACCTAGAACAAAATACATGAAATTAGCTAAAAGGACATCTTTCCTGAGAGAAACAGATAACTAAATCGTTTCCTACAGTATCCCAAAAGCAAAAAGGTGATCAACCTGGAAACAATAAAATCCCTATGAATCATGCAATAAGCTAAGAGAGAGAAGTATAATTTCCTTTAATAGGCCCTGCCCTACTTAAGTGGTCATTGCAAGTAAAGAATACATACTTTTCTAATAATAAAATATCACTTCCAATTGCATCAAGCTATGACTTAATATGCAATTGCACAATACAAACGGACTCATACCGATGGCTTTTATGCCTGGCTCTATCATATGAAATTTAGTGATCAAAACTGACAAGAGAACTGCTTGAAAGACTTGAATGTGTCCCTATTATAACTACAGCTCTGAAAATTTTCAAGCAGACATTTAGCAAGAAAGCTAGAAACCGATCACTTTGAAATTTGAATCACACTCCATTCAGCACTTCTTGATTGAAGTCACATCTAGGATAGGGTTTCTCAACTTCAATTAGCCATGTTTTTTCCCAGGATTCATGTACACTCAACACATTCCAGCGATCATTGTAACATATTCCTCCTTCAGTGAAAGCATGTTTTCTGCAGTTCTGGAAAAAAGTAGTTTGCTTCCAGCCTTCCTACTTTGCTGATTTAACATTCTGCAATTTTTGGGCAGCAATAAGTGATCTGCTACTTCAGCAGATTTGCCTTCAGCCTACTGCATCCAAGGCTGCAGAAATAGTGGCCAGAAAGGATAACGACCAAAGCAGTAACTGGCAAACAAACGACAAAAAAACTGCTCATCTTGCTCTAGAATTCAGGGTCAACATAAGAGGATGAGAGGAATAGAACCAGAAAACAAAGAGGAAAATTATAGGAATTCAGAATATTGTGTTTCTAAGCATGATATCTAAGAGTACTTCTAGAATCCATATGGGCCACATAAATTCTATAGAACGTGAAAACAAGAAACTTAATAACTAATCTACTGATCTCAAAAACTGAAATATGTTGTGTTAGTTACAAACAAGCCAACACTAATAACCAGATTTAGAACTATATTAACAATATCCAAGTGGATTTTATATCAAATTCACTCATGCTAGAATCACCTTTAACATCTTCAAGTAATAGTGAAATTTGTTTGCAAGCAATGCCTTCGTTAGCAAGCATGCAGGATTATAAACAATTGAAATATTTATGATCTTAACAAAATTTTTAATCACCACAACCCTAATGAGATGAAATTTCATATTCAAACAGTTCTTCATGATGAACATTATTTATAAACAAACATGCAACGGTAAAATTGACTTAGCAAATAAACATTGAATGTAAAACATCCCTATTAAGTAGCTCACCTATTAACCCTTTTATCCAAAAGGTTTCCTTCATAGCTTCAAAAAAAGCTATGCATTCTGACTCAATGTTAAATAGATGCAACATAAACTGTAAGTAAAAGTTCTAACTAATATTGTTTCCAAAAATGGAAACACAAAACCAGTCATAAATTGTAACACCCAGTTTCAGTTACCCAAGAGAAGAAATGAAAAATTGGAGGATAAGAAACGAGAAGTGAGGCAACTGAAGCGGGAGGAACAGAAACGAGAGGTCAGGAGGCTAAAGGATACTTTTGCACTATAAAAAGACGCACTTGAGAGAGGCAAAGGTGAGATCGACTTACTTGAGAGTCGAGCAACACGCAAAAAAGAGAAGCATCACGCGGGTATTAGAATTGCGGCGACATCGAGGGTTTGCGTTGTTGTCGAGTCGCGACCGAAAAAGGAGACGAGTAAGACGTTGCAATTCTATAAGGGAGCTCTCGCGAGTGGGATTCGATCGAAGGAGAAGCTCTCGAAGAATTAAGGCGACATTCAGCGCATTGTTCGAGCCGACGGAGAAGGGAAGAAGAGATTTGTGCGAAGTTGAAGCCTTACTCTCGTGCACAGTGGTTTAAAATCACACGCAGGGGATTATGGCTCAAGTGACGTAAGCCTGTGTGTGTGTGTCTATACACACACACACACACATATATTGAATAGAAAAGTAAATAGTATTATATAAAGTAAAAAAAATTAAAATTTCTAGCTAGTTAACATAATTTAAATTATTAAATTTGTAATACCATAATCAGTGGGGCTTGATGATATCCCAATCAAAGTGTGTAAATACATGGGAGATTTGGGAGTTTACTGGCTTACTAAACTCATTAATATTATTTTAAAAACAAAAAGGATGTCTGAGGAATGGAGAAAGAGTATTTAGGTTCCCATTTTTAAAAATAAAAGGGATGCATAAAAGTGCAAATTATATAAGAATTTAGTTGATAAGTATTATTTTAAATTAAAGAGTGTACTTAAACATAAATTAAAATGTGAAACAAAGATTTCTCATAATCAACTTGGATTTATGTCGAGCGGGTCTACTATGGAAGTTATATATTTATTGAGAGGTTTGATAGAGAAGCACAAAGAGAATAAGGAAGGTCTACATATGATTTTTATTAATTTAGAAAAAACTTATGATAAGGTTCCAAGAGAAGTCCTTTGTAAAGCTCTAGAAAACTTTGGAGAGTTTTAGAGAGGAGAGGCGTTGATGCGTTACTAAAGATATGTATACAAGATCTGTTACTCGTGTTCGAACATAAGGAGGATTGAACAAGTATTTTCCTACTTCAGTTGGATTACATTAGGGATCAGCTTTAAGCCCGTATCTTTTTGCTTTAGTTATGGAAGCTCTTACTGGACATTTACACGAAAATGCACCTTGATGTATGATTTTCACTAATGATATCCTTCTTGTGGATAAGACTAGAGAAAGAGTTCAAGAAAAACATAAATTATAGAGGTTTATATTACAGTCTAAATGCCTTCGTTTGAGTAGATCCAAAATTGAATACATGGAAAGTAATTTTGGAAGTAGTAGCTCCAATGGCAGAGTTGTAACTATGAGTGATCAAATCTTTAAAATGTGTGATCATTTTAGATATCTCGAGTCTGTACTTCAAAGTGATAGTAATATAGATGGGGATGTTATCATTAGAATTCGAGTTGGTTGGTTGAAATGAAAAATTGCATCGGGCCTATTATGTGATAGGAAAGTACCTCTTAGACTAAAAGGAAAATTTTATAAGATGGTGGTGAGACCTTCATTGCTCTATGGAGCAAAATGTTGACCTTTAAAAGAGGAGCATAAAAATAAGTTAGGTGCTACTGGGATGAAAATGCTTAGGTGGATGAGTGGCTTGACACTTAGAGACAAAATGCAAATGAATATATCTGTAATAGGGTTGGTGTAGCTCCAGTGGTGGATAAAATTAGATAGAGTCGTCTTTAAATGGTTTGTTCATATTAAACGTCGACCATCTAATGATCCTGCTAGAAGAGTAGATGTTTTATATTCGACTTATGTCAAGAAATGAATAGATAGACCTAAAAAGACTAGGGCATATTGTATAAAAAATGATCTTAATCTATTAGAATTAAATGAAAATATAACACTCAATAGGACGCAAGAGTGAAAAAATATGCATGTAGCGGACCCCACTTAGCGGTATAAAAGCTTGTTGTTGTTGTTGTTGTTGTTGTTGATGGTGAATAACATTATCAATAAAATTAAATTTTAATATGAATATCAAATTTATTTTAGACGTTCTATTTTAGAAGAGTTAACGTCAAGGCAAATCAAATAATCAAATTAAATCGTCATCGATGAGATTACTCGTGTTCTTATATTATGATGATATTTTGTTTCTTTTAGACCAAATGCATTTACTAGTACTATCGAAATTACTGTCAATTCATAAGTTTTGAAATCTTATGAATTTTTCTTAATATTCTAAGCATGATACATGTGCACAACATTTTTTAAATTATCATTTAAATAATTTAAAGCTATATTGTCTGAGATACATAATGAGAATGAAATATATTCTTAGTAAATAGTGATTTTGATAGAATGTATGTGCATGATTGACTATGATAGAGATATGATAATAATGGAGAAACACTAAAGTACTCGTGCACATATATAAAAAAGAAAATTAAAAATAAAGTACTTTAAGTGGTATAATTTTTATACGATGCACTCGTGATAGTTTTATAGATATAGAATAGTAAATAGTGATTTTGCATACAAATTGTTCGAATCGAAGAAGGGAAGAAGAAATTCGTGGAAAGTCGAAGCCTTACTCTCGTGCACAATGGCTTAGAAGCGCGCCCAAGGTATTAGGGCTCAATCGAGATAAAACTTATAAATAATAATAATAGTAATAATAATAATAATAATAATAATAATAATATATATATATATTGAATAAAAAAATAAATAGGATTATATAAAATAAAATAATGAAAATTTTTAACTAATTAAAATGATTTAAATTATTAAATTTATAAAAACATAATCAATAAAATAAAATTTTAATATGAATACCATGTTTATTTCAAGCGTTTTATTTGAGAAGCACAATGGCTTAGAAGCGCGCGCAAGGTATTAGGGCTCAATTGAGATAAAACATATAGATTTAATTAATAATAGTAATAATAATAATAACAATAATAAGATATATATATATATATATAAATATATTTAATAAAAAAATAAATAGGATTATATAAAATAAAATAATGAAAATTTTTAGCTAATTAAAATGATTTAAATTATTAAATTTATAATAACATAATCAATAAAATAAAATTTTAATATGAATACCATGTTTATTTTAAGCGTTTTATTTTAGAAGAGCTGTCATCAAGGAAAATCAAATAAACAAATTAAATCTTCATCGAAGTGAGTACTCATGTTTTACATTATGGTGATATTTTACTTCTTGTAAATCAAATGCATTTACTTGTACTATTGAAATTACTATAAATTCGGGAGTTTTGAATTCTAGTGAATTTTTGTTCACGTTGTAGGATTCGTGTGTGCACAATATTATTTAAATTATCATTTGAATGATTTATAAATATATTATCTGACACGCAAAGAGTAATGAAATAAATTCTTAATAAATAGTGATTTTGATATAATGTTTGTATGTGTATGACTGACTATAATGAAATCACCTCTTTATAATACTAGTAGAGGAATACTAAGATAATCGTGCACATATATAAAAAAAGATATTGATATTGAAGAACCGTAAGTCGTACAATTTTTTGACGGTACTCATGGGTGGTTGTACAGATATAAAATAATATTACAATACTATTGATTCAGTAAGATTTATTGATAACATCTGAAATATTTATAATGATTTATTAAAAGTTTAGCTAGCATGCGTTTTACTTTCTTTTTTTATTGTTGTAGTTAAGGAATATAAATATTTAATGGCTGATTTAGCTCATTGTTATTTCAAACTAACTTTTTAGGTTAATTAAGTGATTAAAAACTGAATAATATAAGAGATAATATTTATAGAAGACGTGGACTACCAGTAACGAGACAAATTAACTATGCTAATTTAATTTAGTTTGTTTAGTTGTTCTTTCATCTGTTAAATAGTAAATGAGTATCAAAAACTTAGCATGCGCTGTCTGTTATTCTGTACCCGTCATGATTAACTCCAAGCCATATGTCGGGGCGTGACAAATTTTTTGGTGTTCACATTTGAAACAAAATCTGAAATCTGCATATCCTTCAACAATCTAGTGGGCTCAAGCATCTTCCTGGTTTGAGCAATGCAAAGTTCTGGCTCAAGCATGTTCCTAATGTTCACAATAACTAATTTTTTTATTACGGGTGTTATTTCCTAATGTTCCTGAATAAGAGTAACCCCTACAACTAGCCTTCCACTACAAGCTTTTTGGGATTTCTTTGAATCAATGGTTGGGATTCAAAATTATTTGCTTTAGCCTAAAAATCATAGGCAACCCAACATTACTTAGCATATAACTTACTTTCCAATAGTATATATTACTTATATATAATGATACTTACTTGGTCATCCTCACTATGAAAGGTCTTAATATCACTTGATCTTTATAGAATTTATGAACTCATCAGCACAAAATCAAAGTCCATTATCAGTCTTCTATACCATCCCACAAGTTTGAGTTTCAACAAATTGTTTACATTCCTTAAATATTTAAAATGCTTCATTCATGTGTTTCAAAAGATATGCTTAGATCTCTGTTGAATAATCCTCGATTAAATAAAGATATGGCCTGCACCAGCAAATGATCTTACTCGATGAATCCCCCAAAGATTTGAATTTGTGTGATCAAGAATTCCATTTCTCTAAGTGTCGAACAGATAAAAATAAGAGTATATTTATCTTCCCTATAACACTATTCGAAACTTAAAATTCTTAATCTTGTCATCATGATGCAAACCTTGTTTCTCGAGATCTACAAGTCCACTTTGACAGTAGCTTATATTGTCAATTTACATATGCAATAAATGGGCTTCATTTGGTTAGTTAATACAATACATTAATCAAGATTCCTTCCATGACAAGAAATAATCATTTGTAAACCCATAAGCTCTCACTTCCACTCTCAAATCAATAACCATATTTGTTCAGGATTCCTGGCGAAATTAATTTATTGTCAGCTTAGATAAATAGGTCAATTCTTGTAGTTGATGTTTAACATCATCAATCTTCTTGATTCTTACCATGATCTTGCTTCAGGTCAATTCTATCAAATCAAGATTTATTCAGGCACATTAGGAAATAACACCGATAATCAAGAATTTAGTCCTTAAAAATGGATTTTGTAATGGATAGTTCCTCACCACTATCATATTCTTGCTTAGCAATGTTAACCAATTTTGTTCTCTTCCAAAATCTACATCTCCCTTTCTGAGCGTATCTTTAAGTAGCCTTCCTAGTGGAAAATGAAGCATTTTTATTGAATTTTGACTTGTGTCTTGATTGATACTCGCAAAAATTACATTTCTCCATTCTTGCATGAGCCATGTTACTACCAACAATATTTGTATCCATTGATTCGCCACTCTTTTATAGTTATTTAAAATGAGGAGGCTTTCACTTCTACCATTAAAAAAAATTGTTTTATAAAATAGCATAGAATTCACAAAATATTTATAGCATTGGATTATGGCAATATCTTCATGCTTTATTTCAGCATCAATTCTTTTAAGATCCATCATGATCTCATTAAAGATATACAAATGCTTCTTTAGTGACTCAGACTCATCCAATTGAAAGATACATGGCCTCTTTTTGAGATATAATCAGTTCATAATGCACCTCTTCAAGTATATGGTTTCAAGCTTCCTCCAAACACAAATGACCAAATAATCAATAATCTCCCATAGAACTTCATCTCTAAGGCTTATGAAGATTGCAATATGAGTCCTGTTAACGAAATCTAATCGACAATTCGCATCAACCTTTTGCATGGATTTTTTTAAATATCCGCATCAAAAAACCTTAAAGAATAAGCAACAATTTCATCTTCATCTTCCAAAAACTGAAGTCATTTTACCCTTCATCTTCATGTTCCAAAAACTTAAGTCATTTTACCCTACGAACTTCGAATCTCCAATCATGCCAACGCCATCTTAATTTTTTTTTTTTATTCCCAATACCACAATAGCAATTGTAGGAAAAAAAAGGAAATGGGTGGTGAAGAATATCTTTCTGCATTTCTTAATTTAAACCGTTCTCGAATTAGCCTTATTCTTCCAAGAATCCAAGTACTAGAAGCACACTCCTCCAAACTTGCCAATATCTTCCTCCATCAAAATCACACCTGCATTAGCTGGACGGCACCAGTTTGTTTCTAGGCTTTCTTCTATAGTGACTCATCCTCTTAAAGTTCCTCACAAAAGCATGATCTGAAGCCTGCAGCTAATCACCATCACCTCCAGTCTCCTTAGTCCAATGCAACAACAACATTCAGAAAAGACAGGGACAGTAGCAGGAAAGAAACATGCCAACAGTGGCAAAATTGCTCATTTACTTCTCCAAAACTCCACAAGTAAAAAGAAGGAAAAGAGAAATGAAAAAAATAGAGAAGAAAAGCTGCAAAAAATTAATTCAGAATATTTGCTACCAAGTTTGACATGCTAATGTAATTATGAAATATATATCCAAACCCAAACAAATAGTGCACAATGTCAAAACAAAAAAATTGATATTTAATTTATTACTATCAAAAATTCATTCCAACAACAAGTAGACACTAATAAATGATATAAAACCATATTAAGACATTTTATATGAATCAATTCAAATTAGCTCCATTTAACAAATAATAAAAAAGTATCATATAAATGAATGTGCAACACGTCAATACATTTACATTTAAACATGTATAATGCATTCTCATGAAAGATGGAGTATAAATCAGAATTCTCGCTTCCTTCAAATCGAGCTCCCAACTCTTTTTGTCATTAAAATGCCAAAGCTGAGCTTTCTTAGGAATCTTCGAGAATGGTATCAATATGCCGAAGCATTCAATTATTGATGGTTTAATTCCATGTTTTTAGATGCGCGTTTCACAAGCAAAGTGCATGAAAACCATTTCGCTTCGTTGAAGCATGCTTCAAAGCATCAAAGTTAAACTCTAAGTTATTTTTTACAATTTTCAAGTTTTTAATTATTGCAGCAAACTATTAAAAAATATTTGAATTTTAATTTGTAGATTCACGCTCAATGTTTGCCATCAAGTTAAATATCGTACCATAATATTTTTTATTTTTTGTCAACCTTTTAAGTCAAACTTTCTCAACTATAATTGTTAATGAATGTATTTATTCATTAAGAGTTTTATATAACCTATCAGAGCTTTGAATAATAAAAACACCGCTTCGCTCGGCACTTTGTGTTTTGAAGCAAAAATAAAATCTTGTGCGTCGCATTGCGCTTTGTGCTTTGAAAAAATTGGCTTGATTGTATAATAAATGAAAATGAAGTGATATAATCTATAAAAACCTCAACTAGTTGAGGCTTCCTGTAAATTATGAAGTTTTTTAAGAAAAACTTAACATCAATAGAGCCATCCCAAAGTCTCCGAGGAAGAATGCATATGTCTATCCCAACTGATTTTTGTGCACACATGACATTGACATTACTACTTTGAGCTCTGTGGAATAATGAAGCCGCCATTAATCTCATCTACCAAATTTTTGGACAGCAACAACAACAACAACAACAACAAAACCTTAATCCCACTACGTGAAGTCGGCTACATGAATCCTTTTTCTCCATTGCATCCTATTACTTTTTCTCCATTGCATCCTATTAAGTGTCATATTTTCATGTAGTTCTAATAAATTAAGATCCTTTTTTATACAAAAAGCTCATGTCTTCCTAGGTCTACCTCTACGTTTTTTAACATCTACTTTCCTAATCGGATCATCAGATGGTCGACGTTTAATGTGACCAAACCATCTAAGACAACTCTCTATAATTTTGTTCGTCACTGGAACAACACCAAACCTCTCTAAGTGTAAAGCCACCCATCCACCTAACCATTATCATCTCGGCAACACTTAACTTAGTATTATGCTTCTCTTTTAAAGGCCAAAATTCAGCTCCATAGAGCATTGCAGGTCTCAGCGCCATCTTATAAAATTTTCCTTTCAGCTTAAGCGATACTTTTCTATCACACAAAAAACCCAAAGCATTCCTCCACTTCAACTAACCAACTTGAATTCTACTATTAACATCCTCATCTATATCACCATCGCTTTAAACAGCAGACTCGAGATATTTAAATCGTTCACACCTTTTAATAGTTGATCACCCAAAATTAGATTTTCGTCACTAGAGCTATAACTGCTAAAATTACATTCCATGTATTTAGTTCTAGTTCTACTCAAATGAAGGCCTTTAGACTCCAATGTAGACCTCCATAATTCATGTTTTTCCTGGGCTTTTTCTCTCGTCTTATCCCCGATAAGGATATCATCAGCAAAAAGCATACACCAACGTACCTCCTCCTGTAAATATCCAGTAAGACCATTCATAACTAAAGCAAAAAGATATGGGCTTAAAGCTGATCCCTAATATAATCCAACAGAAATAGGAAAATATTTGGTCCATCCTGCTTCAGTTCGAACACAAGTAACAGTTCTAGTATACATATCTTTAATGACTTGAATTTAAGTCATATCAACACCTTTCTTCTCAAGAACTCTCCAAAGGATATCTTTTGGAACCTTATCATAAGAATTTTCTAAATCAATAAAAATCATAAGTAGATCCTCGTTATTATCTCTGAACTTCTCCACAAACCTCTCAATAAATGTATAGCTTCCATAGTAGACCTGCCCGACATAAATCCAAATTGATTATGAGAAATCTTTGGAGAAATCTTTGTAATATTTGTAATACGTCTTAACCTATGTTCACTTACCCTCTCCCATAATTTTAAAGTATGACACATCAACTTAGTTCCTTTATAATTTGCACTCTTCTGCATCGATCCCCTTTATTCTTAAAAATGAGAACCAAAATACTCTTCCTCCACTCCTCGGGAATCTTTTTAGTTTTTAAATTAATATTAAAGAGTTTAGTAAGCCAAGAAACTCCCAAATCTCCTAAATATTTCCACACTTCAATTGGGATATCATCAAGTCATACAGACGATCTTTGGTTTTCTTTAAAACATCATCAACCTCTTTTTTACTAATGCGATGGTAAAAATGAAACGTTTTGTTATTATTAGCGATATTAAGATCACTAAGATCGATCGTATTTTCAGAAACTTCATTAAAAATTTTCGGAAAGCAATGTAGAAAAAATTTTATGATCAAGTTGTTAGCCATGAGCTTAATTGTTATTTTGTTACACTAATCTTTTGACGAAATCAACAACAACAACAAAAACAAAGCCTTAATCCCAGTAGGTGGGGTCGGCTACATGAATCCTTTTTCTCCGTTGCGTCCTATTTAGTGTCATATTTTCATTTAGTTCTAGTAAATTAAGATCATTTTAAATACAATAAGCCCAAGTCTTCCTAGGTCTACCTCTGCCTTTCTTAACACAAGTCGAATTTAAAACATCTACTCTCCTAATAGGATCATCTAATGGTCGACGTTTAATATGACCAAACCATCTAAGGCGACTTTCTCTAATTTTGTCTGTCACAGGAGCTACACCAACCCTATCACGAATATATTCATTCCGCATTTTGTCTCTAAGTGTAAAGCCACTCATCCACCTAATCATTCTCATCTCGGCAACACTTAACTTATTATTATGCTTCTCTTTTAAAGGCCAACATTCAGCGCCATAGAGCATTGCAGGTCTCACCACCATCTTATAAAATTTTCCTTTCAGTCTTAGCGGTACTTTTCTATCACACAAAAGGCCCGAAGCATTCCTCCACTTCAACCAACCAACTTGAATTCTACTATTAACATCCCCATCTATATCACCATCGCTTTGGACAACGGACCCAAGATATCTAAATCGTTCACACCTTTTAATAATTTGATCACCCAAAGTCACACTTCTGTCACTAGAGCTATTACTACTAAAATTACATTCCATGTATTCAGTTTTAGTTCTACTTAAACGAAGGCCTTTAGACTCCAATGTAGACCTCCATAATTCAAGTTTTTCCTGGGCTTTTTCTCTCGTTTTATCCACGAGAAGAATATCATCAGCAAAAAGCATACACCAAGGTACATCCTCTTGTAGATGTCCAGTAAGACCATCCATAACTAAAGCAAAAAGATATGGGCTTAAAGTCGATCCCTGATGTAAACCAACAGAAATAGGAAAATATTTTGTCAATCCTCCTTCAGTTTGAACACAAGTAACAGCTCTAGTATACATATCTTTAATGACTTGAATATAAGTCATATCAACACATTTCTTCTCGAGAACTCTCCAAAGGATATCTCTTGGAACCTTATCGTAAGCTTTTTCTAAATCAATAAAAATCAAATGTAGATTCTCCTTATTATCTCTGAACTTCTCCATCAAACCTCTCAATAAATGTATAGCTTCCATAGTAGACCTGCCAGGCATAAATCCAAATTGATTATGAGAAATTTTCGTGATGCATCTTAACCTATGTTCAATTACCCTCTCCCATAATTTTAAAGTATGACACATCAACTTAATTCCTCTATAATTTGCACACTCTTGTGCATCCCCTTTATTCTTAAAAATGGGGATCAAAATACTCTTCCTCCACTCCTCAGGCATCTTTTTAGTTTTTAAAATAATATTAAAGAGTTTAGTAAGCCAAGAAACTCCCAAATCTCCCAAATATTTCCACACTTCAATTGGGATATCATCAGGTCCTACAGACTTTCCACACTTCAATTGAGATATTAAGATCACTAAGGTCGATCGTATTTTCAGAAACTTCATTAAAAAGTTTATTAAAGTAACTCACCCACCTATGTTGAATATCTTTTTCTAAGAAAAGTACTTTTTGATTTTCATCTTTAATACACTGTACTCGAGTTGAATCTTTACTTTTCTTTTCTCTTTGTTTGGCTAGTTTATACATATATTTTTCACCCTCCTTAGTATCTAATCTATTATAAAGATCATTAAAAGCAGAATTTTTAGCGTCACAGATTGTTCTTTTAGACTCCTTGCGGACCGTTTGATATTTTTCTCAGTTCTCTAAGCTTTTACATTTAAACCAAATTTTATAATATATTTTATCTTTTCTAATCTTTTCTAGCACATTATTATTCCACTACCAACTATTTTTATTTGTAAATATTTTTTCTTTTGATTCTCCAAACACATCTTTTGTTAATTGTTTAATAGTGTTTGTTGTTATATCCCACATAACAATTGTTTGTTCATGAATATCCCTAAATTTTAAAATCTTGAATTTTACTCATAAAAATAATTTTAAATGTGTATTTTAAGTTTCTCCATCTAATTCTACGATGATGAGTCCTAATATTATTTGTTTTACAACTCTTAATTTTAAAATTTAAATTTAACAAACGATGTTGGGTACTTAAATTTTTAATTAGAATGAACTTACAATCTTTACAATCGCGACGATCTCTTCTTCACATAAGAAAATAATCAATTTGTGTTTTATTAGATCCACTCTTATAAGTAATAAGATATTCTTCTCTTTTCTTGAATAAAGTATTAGTAACAACAAAATCATACGCTAAAGCAAAATCTAAAATAGTTCTAACTTCTTCATTAGTTACACCAAAACCGTAGCCACCATGAATATTTCTGAAATCTTCTACCACTCTACCGACATGTCCATTTAAATCTCCTCCAATAAAAATTCTTTCTTCAAGAGGTATCATTTGAATTAAGTCTTCTAAGTCAATCCAAAATTTATTTTTAGACCCTGTATCTAAACCTACTTAAGGAGCATAAGCACTTATAATATTAAAAATCTTAGTATCAATGATAATCTTAAGGGTCATAATTTTATCACCAACTCTATTAATTTTTACAACATTATCTTTCAAACTCTTATCTATAATTACACCTACACCATTTCTAGTGCGACTCTTATCAGAATACCAAAGTTTAAAACCTAAATTATCAATCTCCTTAGACTTTTCTCCAACCCACTTAGTTTCTTGAACACATAAGATATTAATTTTCCTATGAATCATAATATCAACTAATTCTATTAATTTACCATTGAGAGCACCTATATTCTAAGATCAAATCCTAATATTAGTTTCATTAGTTTCATGGACTAACTTCTTTACCCGCATTCGCCCGTAATGTGGAAACGCTTGCTTATTTAACACTACACCCGGGCGCTGGTGTAACGGCCCTTGCATACTTTTCACTGTATTCAGGCTATACAGCGCGTCGCTTCCATGGGACGCACTAGCACTTTTGGAGAAAAAAATAAAAATAATTTCACTTCAAAAATAATTTAAATAAAAAAGCCAATAAAATTACACGTCTTGATTTAAGCAACAAGATTCAATTGGAGAGAAATCTAATTGATTTTCACCTCAATTGATGTAAAATCAAGTAAGGAAAAGACTGCAGGCCTAACCTCACTCAAATTCATCTCATTGATAACTTTGAAATCATTAGATGCATATTATATACATAGCTTCACATCCAAAAGACACGAGTACATAATTGTATATGTTGTGTACCTTACATAATTTACGTATAAAAATATGTATTCTTATATACTACCTACGAACTCCATTTGATTGGAGTACACAGCAAAACCGTGTTGTGTAAACAGATCAAATTGAGTACAGAGCAAGTCACAGTTGCGCACTCAAATTTTCTACATATAGATCTATTTGTGTAGTCCACCAATCGTTTCCCTTGATAGCCCTTAATAATAGGCATGTATTATCTTCTCGATTCGACTTTTTTAAATTTGTAAAGCTTCAAAATCCACAAAGCGTGCAAAGTTCTATGAAGATATACAATGTACTTAAACAATGATATTTATAAAAAAATATAGCATCTTTCACAAGATCAATTCACCCAAATCACTTCAGATTTTACAAGCCCACATTCCATTCACATGGGTGAGACAAGGTTGTCATGTAATACCTAAATGCTCAATAAGTCCATAGGAACACACCTATGGACTCTATATTTATGAGATTTATTATAAGTAAATTGCTATATACTTCAAATGTTTCATTTAAATACTAAATAAAAAATTGAGTACCCACCCGTACATTGCACAAATAAGATATTTTTCTTTAGCACATGGCTATGCGCTTGTGATATTAAAGAAAAATTCTTAATATAGGCAGATGTATAAAATTTTCGAGCAACACTGCAATAATTTTACAAGTCAACTAGTAATATATTAACCTACCAAAAAAAATAGAAGTCCTTCAAAGCAAATAAAAAGCAGATATGAGCAAGTATCTAAGCATCACATCACGCAGCATCCTTTTATAAGGCCATCAAGTCATGCTTCTTTTAATATTTAGTTTTCTTCATTTTGCTATCGTAGCTTTCTCGAATTTTGCACTTGTGGCCTTCAGACAAATACTCTTCGTCTCGTGCTACATTAGTAGAGGTAATCACCAATGTAAGAAGATTAACATATAGATGAAGTGATGTATTTCAAGAAGTCGTGATAAGTAGAGGACCTCACCTCTTGTGCTTCTACACATCTTAGCTAACTTCATATCCTTTCAGCATTATGATTCCAAAGGATTCTTTAGTTTATAACTAAAGCAAAATTGCTTCCTCATATTTTATTTTGACAAAAATCATACAAAATCCTAAATAATTCATTTACATGCACAAATTATGTTTAAAAAAAATGCAACTCTATAGGAACACAAAAGGACGAAGATCCATAAGGCAAGCACAAATGGTTAGACTAATACTAATGATGATGAAGTCGGAAGATAGTTCTCCTAAGCCTTTCATCTCTGAAGACAACCAAGCAACTCGCATTATTTCTAGAAATTAACACAAAAGTCGATTTAAAGATCTCATTTTTTCAAATCTAAATTACAGATTATTTACAGCTTAAAGGCCAAAAATAAAGTAGTAAATGGATCTCTGTCCCTGAAAAATCACCAACCATGAGTTGCTCAGTCAACTAATTTGTGCTCTGAGTTATTATATGAACATAAGAATAAAAAAAATTAAGTTTGGTAAATCTGGTGCAAACATTCGTATCAAAGAAAAAACTTGAGAAGAATCAAAGAGCAATGGTTAGGGTGAACCATAGTGATCTACATATCAGATTAGTAGATATACAATCTCTGCCATGCAAGGTGCATATATCAAACTTGAACGCGATAGAAACAGCCTTGCAAGCATGATGCACCCTTTTTTATTAGTATTGAAGGAAATATATATAATATGGGCAACTGAAAAAAATCATAAAATATCACTGTTAATTAAATCATCATCATAATAATTTTCATAAAAATGCTGTGTTACCGATCATTAAAACAAACCATAAAGGCAATAAAATCCCTCGTGTTTTCTGCTATATCTTGTCATGTAATCAAAAGTACGTCATTCCACTGCTTCCCAGCATTTATTCTAGTTAAAAATTAACAATAAAGTACACTATTGATGATCAAATTATGTGAATAATGCAGGATAACTTTATAAAGGCTTCCCCTTAGCTACCAAGCCTAGCCTAAAGTATAATGCTATAAAGATGCCTATTTGTCAACAGAAAAAAGACAAAACACTCACTGATGTTGAAGACAATCATGAAGCAAATTATATATAGCTCATTTAATTATGCTTAACACTCAAGTAAAACAATAATATGCTGATTTAATAACAAAGCATCACAAATACAATGAAGTTAACAATAATAAATCATGTAAAAGAAAAAATTCAAAGGCCAAAAAAAGCATCACGAGAATAAAAAATTTTAGAAAGTTAATAGATTCTCTACGTTAGCATGTATAAATAACAGTTTGCATGGTTATACACTGACTTGATCACCCAAGATAATACTTTAACAGCACTCTTAGAACATACCACTAAAAGTATCAAACATGAAGAAAAGTGTTTCAAATCTAACAAAATTTGCAAAGAAAAAAAAACTATAGTAATATAGTGCTGAACACTTCTAGTCCCACTTTAAAATAAGCAACTCCATTGGTTATTAGACAAGATCCAGGCATCAACAAGCTTTCCTACTCTAAAAGTTAAGTTGCGCAACATGTTCATGTTCGTAAGGAGGGACATTACTCCAGCTAAGATATACTACATAAAAACAAGGCACCCATGCAATTCCAAATGGTCCAAAACAAAACTAAACTTGGTATCAACAAAATAATGAATATAACAACCAAGAAAAATAAATAATGTGATAATCTAAAAAACCAATCAAAGATAAATGGTGAATAGTCGCTTAAAACAATGTCATGTTTACTGAAAAATGAGAATAAGAATTGTATGAATTATACCCTTCAGTGTCAAGGTTTCCACATAGAGATTCAAATCGTGGGTCTCGAACAACCTGAAATCACAAAGAAAGATATATAAAACATAGAGTCCATGAACTAAGCTAATTTTTCTCCAAAGCAAACACAGAAATATAAACTCATGCATTTATTTTACACCAAACCAAATAGCTCCAAAGCATTCCGAATACACTACATTTCAATTACAATATACTTCTTTTACATTGCATACTTTTGTTCAGCAAGCCAAACAACCTCTTAATCACAAACATGAATTTTTTTTTTGATCCAAGGAATTCATATTATAAATTAAAAGTGTTCTACGCAAAATGATGAAATGCAATACCGAATTGCCCATCACAAAAATACTAACAATTCTTTATGATGAGAGGCACACAATAGATCTAATTCACACCTGTCAATATTGCAAAATAATTTTTTTTAAAAAAAAAAAAGTGAATTTATCGAGAAAACTGAAAATTTCAAAAAATTTGCAAATGATGGTCTATGAATGATACATGATAGGGATTAGATAATTCACAGCAAGATCAAACGGAACTACAATACCTACATAGACGAGAAAATAAATTATCAATAAATAAGACTGAAAAGGTGACGTAAACCAAAACCAAACATGGCAAAGTAGCAAGAGAAGAGATCATTTGTTCCATGTTGTACTTTGTAGTTATGTATATTTTGTACAAAAATGTTTCATATACACTTAAGAAAGCAATTCCGAGAAAAAGGGCAGAAAAATGGATATAGTTGAAATCAAAAGAAATCTTCAGATTTACACAAACACCCAAATCAACACCATCCAATAAAAGCCATTATGCTATTACAAACTAACATAATTTAGGTTACTCTTAATCATTGGTATGCAGCAACCAATGAATCATTTATAAACGGTAAAGACTTCTTCATATGCATTATAAGGATTATTCACCCCCGCCCTTATTGCTGCCATCGGTCAAAAGATTGGCAGTGGTCCTCTGGCTGTGGATGACACTGATATCAATGAAGGGAATTCAAAAACAAACCAATTCAATTGCATTTGATTCTTTTGGTGCTCCAACACTAGTTTAAGTTGTCAATGGTCCAAAATTGGTTTAAGAGGTTTATTATGAGCAGGTCATCATCCAGAAAGTACTGAAAGGGGAGGTGGGAGGATGGCTTAACAAAACATTTAAATTTTTAAATGGAATTTAACAAGGGAGAAGGTATTTTACATTTTATGGTGAAGTATGGAGGATAGGAAGACATGTAAAAAAGTAATTATTATGTTATATCAAGTAAGGGAGAATAAAAGTTGCATAGCAATTATTTTCCATGTACAATGAATGACAACACTGAGTGAAATGCAAATCATCTAAAACGCTAAAGGCAATCAGATCAATCTAATTAAATTTCAACAAGCAACTCAATCCACACAAAATCGTAACTCTAACAAAGTTTAAATCCACACCCTTCTACTGAAAACTCAATAAATAGATTTAGGTAAGTTTCTCATGATTCCAAATTCCCATAATTGTCGAATCTTTGTGAACAAGCAAATTTGTTTCAAGTAACCTTTAGTCACAAACAATGAACAAAAGATTAATTAGAAGTTATATTGATATACTTGAGATTGAACATCCATCCTAGGAAAGATCACTCAACCAAAAAAATAAAGTAAAAGTTATCTACATAATAAAACACGGAAAAAGTATAATTCGAAATAAATATGTCTGGCAAAGTGTCAAACCCTCTTTGGAGCTTGGATAACTTCTCTAAATCTTCCAACTCGAACCTTGCTACTCATCTCCATTGGCCTTTTTGAAGCAAACCCACAAAACCACAAGCATATAGTAAGATCATATCCTTCAGAACTCAGAATAAAACATAATAAAATTAAGGGGCATACCACACAATTCTCAATTCTTATGTATTACTTATGTATTAACATATCTAACACCTAAATATTCATATTTACATGCATACCATTCAATTTGTTAATATCACATCAAAGATACCACCAACACTATTTTTTTTAAAGTTGAGTACATATTTTTAAGAATAGGATTATGATAGTTGTGTGTAAATATTAAAATTTGTGTGTTCGATATGTAAATACATAAAATTTTTGTGGTATAAATGTAAATTTCCATAAAATTAATATTCTAGTTCAAATTATAGAAGAACCTATTCTTATTAGCACGACCAGGTTTATCATGTAACTTGAATGCAGGCTTCTGTTGAATAACATGCGAGCCATCAGCTCTTGCCTTCTGTAATTCCTCAAATGGGATGTCTGCAAGTTCTTGCTCCAAGTTCTCCAGTTGCTGCTACAAATAGAAACAGAACTTAAGAAGGAGAGGCAATATAGGAGTAAAAATGGGCACATATTGCAGGATCAAACCTTGTCCCGTGAATCAAACTCCTCATTTTTATTGCGTGTAGCTGCTTCTTCAACAGTGAGGATAGGCACTTTGGGTTTCTTAATCACCATAGCTATCCTATGAGAATAAAATAAATCAAGGAAACATTATACACCGTTTTTGGAAGGCATGTAATTCCAATCACCAGAAACATGCATAAATTAAAATTTGAACTCATTAATCCTTAAAAAAATTATCGCTAGAGATGTTAAACTACAAGAAGAACTAATCTTAACTAGACCACCAATTTGGGTTTTCTTAGAATTAAAAGTTTGGATTAAGTTTCATAAACAATAAAAGCTAGATTAATGTGTTGATTCACAATTCTTCTGGTCAGGTAGCCCAGAACAAACTCAAACCGAACATAAAGGTTCAAAATTTTATGGATAGAAATTAATACAACTGTTGACCGTGAAAAAAACAATAAAAAAAAAGAAAAAAACAGGGAGTAAAGAAAATTAAACTCAAATTTTTACCTGGTCCCGCCGTTTGAACAGCACACGCCTCCAATTCGATAACTGCTCACGCTCGTTCGAGAGGCCTTCTCCAGTTAGTTTCTCGCGGGCTCTCCTTCAGGTTCGCTCTTTCCCCGTCCGAAAACACCG
>NW_018218136.1:81575-111417 GCF_001263595.1 Phalaenopsis equestris | reverse complement strand
CCGCTCTTCTCCCTGTTCGAAACCGTCTCTCTTCTCCCTATTCGAAACCGCCGCTCTTCTCCCTATTCGAAACCACCGAAGCCTTCAGAAATACGCTCTCGTCTCCACTTCGTCCACTTCTGTTCAAAGCACTCACGCACACTGCTCTCATTCCCGTCTCCTTCTCCACTACTGTTCACAACTCAAAACCCAAAGCAAACCGGGGGAAAAGCAACAGCAGAATCGCGGCATACGGATACCTTCGAAACTTTCCACTTTTTCCTGCCTCACACACGTTCCTCCGTGCCTCACAGGCTATCAAGCCCGTCGAAGCCCTCGCCGTCCTTCTCTGTATGCGGGCGACCAAGTAGCAGAAGCTCTTGTCTCCGCCGCCGCTTTCACACCGTCCTCTCCTTCACCGTTCCCTCCGCGTTTCCTCGTGCCGCGATCCTTTCCGAGACCACGCAAAATAACCTAAAAAAAAAATACATTTCTGAAAGCGCATCCAGATTTTTTAATCCCGTCAACTCCTTCAAAAAATAGATAAATAGTAAATTATGAAATATGATTAATTAAACAAATTTAAATGGCAAAATTATCTTACGTTAAAAAATGAAAACCTATAAAATATAATATATAACTAATTATAATAATATATTACTATTAGTCCATTACTTATACAAATAAATATATTAGTACATACCATTCAATGTTTAAGCTCGATGTTTTAAAGAACAGCATGTTATTTACGGCAATTGTGTTATCGCGATATTATCGCCACCAAAAACACCCAAATAACACAGCTGTCTCAGATAACATGTTATTCACCAAAACATCGGAGTGAAGGGCCAAGTCAGACGAAAAACATTGGGTGGTATGTATGTAAATATAAATAATAAACTAATATAATATATTATTAGTAATAATTTGTTATATATTATAATTAATGGAACTTAATTATTTAAAATATTATGATTTTGTTATTTAAATTGTTTTAATTAATCATAATTTATCATATATAAATTTATGATTATGTATAATAAAGTTTTCAAATATTTATTTTACATACAGATCAGATCTCAGATAATAAATATCTTAAGGTAACCCGCGGTATTATTGATGTATTACTTGAGTATTGTTGTGGTAGTATTGGAGTGATACTTGTGGCAACCCGATGTTATTGCGATGTTATTGATATGTTTTTCGAAAATTATTATGGTATTATTCGAGTGTTACTTGTATTGGCATGTTTTTCCTTTCAATGAGTTTGTCGCTCCTCTTCCACAAAGCACGAAGACCGAACACCTACTTACATTGATGTCACGCAATCCTCAACCCTCACCCAATCTGAGCGAGTCTTTTGTTAGAAATTCATGTTTAACATTTATGACACAAATTCTAAAAATACATAATAGCCAAATTTATGATTTTTACATATCTAATAAAGTAACACATGCATGTATTCATGATTATAAAATTTGATATTGAAGAAATTTGATCTTGAAGAGATGGAGTTTCTCTCTTTAATCCCATGAAACTTTTTGTACTTGCTGATGGAGAAAAATGTATGAGGTGTATTAGGAAGAGAGATGACTCATTCTCTAATTATGTTCTATTTAAAGTGCTATTTAACCACCATCCATCAAGAGGGTTACTAACCAATAGGATTTAAGATAATTTAATAAATTAGTTAATTTTTATTAATAAAGTCAATGACATAACTTAGAAACTCCTATTCATTTTAGGGATTACATGAGTTATAAAAATAAATATCATAAGTTATCATAAGTTATGACATAAGTATGAGTTAAGAAATAAATAACTTAAGTTAACATGAGTTCCAAAAATAAATATCATAAGTTATCATAAGTTGTGACATAAGTTATGAGTTAAAAAAAAAATAATTTAAGTTATCATAAGTTACAAAAATAAATACCATAAGTTATCATAAGTTGTAACATAAGTTATGAGTTAAAAAAATAAATGACTTAAGTTATCATGAGTCACAAAAATAAATATTAGAAGTTATCATAAGTTATTAAAATAAATGTGAGCCACAAATAAAAATTTTACATTCTCTCACTTAGCTCACTTAATTTAATAGTTCATAACATACAGCACAAAGTGTAACATAAATTCTTCTATATATTGGTTAAATCATAGATTATTTAACAAGTATGAAATCAATATGAATCATGGCGGTTATGCATCAATTTATCGACACAATCTCTTCCATGTATCACAATATCAATTACATACTTAGCATAATGAGAATTAACATCATGGTCGCATAATGTCTACTAAAAGACAAATCTTGTTGAACATCAAGCAACATAAAGTGCACACTAACGATAAAAATAAGATTTATAAATATCAGAAACAAGAAAAATTGAGTTTAAATTGTTAAAATACAAAGAACATAAAACTAATAAAGGGTTTTGGTAATGTCCATTCTCACGATTTGTTCGTTAAATGTCTTTGGTAGCAACCCTTTCATCAAAGGATCTGTAATAATGAGATTGGAGCTAATATGCTCAATTGACACCCTATGTTTTTGAACTTCTTCCTTAACGGTAAAGTATTTTGATTCCATGTGTTTAGCACTTTTGGAATACTTGTTGTTTTTTGGAAAAGAATACTGTTGCGGAGTTATGACAATAAATTTTAAGAGGCTTGACAATACTGTCGACAATTTCAAGTCCTAAAATAAAATTCTGTAACCATAAACCCTGAGTTGTAGCTTCAAAGTAAGCCACAAATTAAGCTTTCATAGTGGAAGCAGTTGTGATAGTCTGCTTTGCAGATTGGTCCTTCAACCAAAAGGAACAGATAACAAAATGTTGATTTTATGGTATCAACACATCCAGCAAAATCTGAATCTACATATCATATCACTTCAAGATCTTTAGATCTTCTATAAGTGAGCATGTGGTCCTTTCTTCCTTGTGGATACCTTAAAACTTTCTTTGTAGTTGTCCAATGATTTATTCCTACATTACTTTGATACCTACCCAGCATCCCGACAACAAACCTAATGTCTGGTCTGGTACAAGTCTAAGCATACATTAAGCTTGCAACAATAGATGCATAAAGAATTTCTTTCATTTATTTATGTTCCAAATCATTCTTTGGACACTGCATAAGGCTGAATTTATCTTCTTTTTGTCATGGAGCAACACTTGTTAAGCATCCTTCCATATTGAATCTCTTAAGAACTCTTTCGACATATATTTTATGAGACGACCCTAACAATCCTTGTGATCTATCACGAAATATTTCAATTCCCACGAAATATTTCAATTAAATATTTCAATTCCAATCACATAGGATGCCCCACTCATATCTTTCATTTCAAAGTTCTTAGAGAGGAAATTCTTAGTTTCATGTAATAAGCCAAGATCATTAGTAGCCAGCAAGATGTCATCAACATACAGAATGAGAAATATGATTTTGCTCCCACTGAACTTTAGACATATACACCGATCAACAGTGTTTTCTTTAAATCCAAAGAGCATGATGGTATCATTGAACTTAAGATACCATTGCCGGGAAGCTTAATTAAGTCTGTATATTGATTTCTTAAGTTACACACCATGTGTTCCTTTCCTTCAACTAAAAATCTTTCAGGCTGACTCATGTATACCTCTTCATCTAAATTCTCATTCAGAAAGGCAGTTTTCACATTCATTTGGTGTAACTCTAAATCATAATGAGCTTCTAGTGTCATGATAATTCTAAATGAATCCTTCTTAGAGACCAAAGAAAAAGTTTATTTGTAGTCAATTTCATCTTTTTGAGTGAAACCTTTAGCAAAAAGTGGCTTTATATCGTTCAATATTGTCATTCGAGTCACACTTAGTCTTAAAGACCCATTTTCACTCGACTCTTTTATAACCTTCAGGCAATTCAACGACATCCCAGACTTTGTTGTGATCCATCGATTTCAACTCATCTTTCGTTGCATATAACAATTTAGAAGAATTTGCACTTCTTATGGCTTATGAAAATGAAACTGGATCTTCATTGACTCCCAAGTCAAATTCAGATTTGTGTCGATAAACCACATAATCATCAGAAATAGCAGACCATTTTTGTCGTTGAGACTTTCTAGGTGCTACTTCATGTGGTTCATCTAATGCAGGTTCATTAGTGACAGTTTCATTGTGGGGTGTTTGATCATTTATTTGTTGTTTCTGTAAGTTGTCAAATTGTTCAACAACTGTAGGAATAACAACTTGAGAAGAAATTTTGGGTAAAGAAATTTGAACCCTAATTTCTTGGATCTCCACTTAAGGTGGTTCCAAACTCCACCAACTTCAACATTTTCAATGAACTTGGCATTTCCAGCTTCAATAATTCATGTACTATGGTTAGGACAATAAAATTTATACTCTTTAGATTTTTCTGGATAACCAATGAAGAAACCACTGATTGTTCTTGATTCCAGTTTCTTTTCATGTGGATTATATATCTTTATTTTTATCGGACAACCCCAAACATAGATGTCTCCTAAACTAGGTTTTCGTCCTATCCACAATTCAAAAGGATTCTCTAGAACTGCATTACTAGGAATCTTGTTTAACAAATATGCAGCAGTCTTTAAGGCTGCATCCATAATGATGAGGTTAAAGAAGAACTACTTATCATACTCCTAACATTTCCATTAGAGTACGGTTTCGCCTTTCTGCAACACCATTTTGTTGTAGTGTTTGTGGCATAGTGTATTAAGCACATATGTCATTAGTTTGAAGGAATTTAACAAATGGACCTCGACATTTTTCAGATTCATTATAACTTCCATAATATTCATCGTCTCTATCAGACCTAATAATTTTCACTTTACTGTCAAATTGTCTCTCAACCTCAGTTATAAACACCTTTAAGTCATCTATAGCTTAAGTTTTTTGATGCAATAAGTAGACATACTCATAACGTGAAAAATCATCAATAAAAGTAATAAAATATTTCTTTCCACCAAAAGATAGAACATCAAAAGGTCCATAAATATTAGTGTTAATAATTTCAAGGAGTTGTGTGCTTCTTGTGGAAGCTTTCTTAAGTGTGTGATTTGTGTGCTTTCCTTTAATACAATTCACACAGATGCCAAGATCAGTAAAATTCATTTCATTAATGATTTTATTATTTATTAATCTTTCAATTATTTCTTTGGATATATGACATTTATGTCACAAATAAATTGAACTTTCATTCATAAAACCTCGTTTAGTACCAATATTATGATGCAAAGTCATCAGTGTCTCAGCGAAAAGGTTATCAAGTTTTAGCTTAATGATACACCTAAAATATATAATATTTTTAGACACATTTTTTGTACCTAATTTTGAGATATTACGCTTTAATGGAAGGTATTTGTGTGTTTTTCTTTCAGATACAAGTAAAAAGGTAAAAAATGCTAAAATGAGTGAAAAGGGATCAAATTTGGAGCAAAAATGTAAAAATGGTGCAAAAGAGTTTTGGCGCCTAAGTGTCTGATCCGGTGCTTAAGCGCCAGTAAAACATAGAAGGCCGCGCCTAAGCACCAGAGGCCTCGCGCTTAAGATGCCTCACGCTTAAGAACCAGAGACAGTTATTTGACGGTTTAATTCATTTTTCCAAATTTTGAAAGGACATTTGAGGCACCTATTGCTAAAGAGGGTGGTTATGACCACTAAAAACAAAAATATGATTAAAAGACTTGTGAAAAGAGACATCCCTTGGAGAATACATCGAATTTGAACACATTTTGATGAGTTACCAAGAAACCTCTTGGAAATTTTAAAAGAAGAAAGTTGAGACTTTAGAAGTGTGCTTGAAAAGGAGGAGTTCTGAGAAGTGTATGAAAGGGGGGAGACTTTATATGATCTTTTGGAGAGATTTTCAGGCACCACAAATTTACTTTATCCTTTTTGTTCCTTTTTGTTTTTAGTTTTATTGGGGTGTTGTAAAAGAGAAGAGATTCAAATGAACTTCAAGAGTTTGGTGGAGAATTTGAGATAAGTTTTTATCTTTGTTTTTAAACTACTTTTGGTTTTAATTGAGACTTCTTGCTGGTTTGACAATGATTTCTACTTTTAAACTAAAGTGTGGTTTTATTTTCTCCATGGATTCTGATTAGTTTTCTTTATCTTTCTCCTTAAAATGATAAGTAAAGTGTTGGATGGAAGTGGTGGAGAGTATTAGTCTTTAATGTAGGAAGAAGTTGTGATGATTTAATTTCATGTACTTCATTTACTTCTTGATTTTGCCTATCTAGATGTTAAAATTTATTGTGAGAACATGTAAGAACCCGACTGATATTGTCTCAGTCAACAATTAGAAAGAATCACATGAGGTTGAATAAATGAGAATGTAATTCATATGATTAAGTGAAAATAAATAGAGAAATAATCTTTGAAGGGTGTAGAGTTAGAGGACATTAAAGTGACAAGTTAAAGCCCCTAACTTGGTTTATTGTTTTAGGTTTTGATACGAGATGTTAGCCCCCAAGTGGAGGGTATCTTCCCTGCCTATCCGGTCTTCAGAATTATTCAAACTTTAAATTAGCCATTGTTCTTTATAGCATCTCTAGTAAGGGTAAAGAATAATATTACTCCTATTTGGCACAAACACAATTTGCATATTTCTACAACAAAAATCCTATACTTATTAATGATTCATGATAAGGAGAAAGATATTCCATATTAAGTGCTTTTCTTTTACATAAACTCAAGTTATCCTTAAAAGTTTTTATTATTTTGTCAAAATATCAAAAAAATCAAAAAGATTTGAATTTTAATTACTGTAAAAATATCTATAGTTTAAGTGATAGTCTTTTTAAAATAGAAAGTTTGTTGTTTAATAGTGCATATTGTGAAATTCTCATGGGTTCGATATTAGGGTCTCAATCAAAAAGAATTGTATTACTTGATAACGATACATATACTTGCGTAATATCTCAATATATATATAAATTAAAAATTTAAATTCTTATTTTCTCTTTGATCAAGTTTTTGGTACTATTGCAAAGTAAGGAAATATAATTGAAAATTATAATCAAAGACATTATTATATTGTTATATATAAACAGTCAGGATCACTTATATAGGCCATTAAAAAGAGTACCAGAACCTTTGAAATGATTGTGTTTAAGGAAGATGAAACAACCATTTCCAAATTTAAAGAAGTATCCAATAGAATAAAGTTTAGAAGAAATTAAATTACCAGAAATAGAAGGGACATAAAGTGTTTGAAAAAGGTCTAAAAGATGTTCAGTATCTAAAATCAACCGATAGGTTCCAATATCTTCAACTTGTGCTTTGACTCGGTTTCTCATGAAGACAAACTTTTCATTTGGGTTTATCATTTGGGTTGTAAGGAACCCCTGCATCGTATTAGAAATATGAGTGGTACAACTAGAATCAATCCACCAGTTACTATAAGAAACTTCTACCAAATTTAATTTGAAACATACAGAAACACAAAGGTTTACATTTCTTTTCGAACCAGTCTTTGCGCCTTTGACACTTATTTTAAGAGTGTCCACGCTTTCTACAAAAATGATATTTAATTTCTTTAAGTTTCTCTTTGTGAATTGTGGGAGATGACACATTAATCTTTAGTGGTCTTTACTTGCCCTTTCCATTCTTCTTTCCAGGTTTCTTTATAGCTCATCTTTGATGACCCATAAGATTAATGGAGTGATTTGTTCCTTTCTTAAGTCGTGTGATCCCTAATGATATAGTTGAGAAAAATATATAAAGTTGACTTCGCTTTGCAACGGTGCCAAAAACTTGATGTGTTATTTTATGAATAAGAAATTTAAGCAATTTATGTAGGGATTCTACGCAAGTATATGTATCGTTATCAAGTGATACAGGATTTTCTATTTAAGCCCCAAATATTATATGCAAGTATATGTATCGTTATCAAGTAATATAAGATTTTCTGTTTAAGCCTCAAATATCGATCTCACGAGGAAGGTTTACATCTGACATAATAAATTAACTAGGAAATTTAAAGCAATAAACTAAAATTACTGTCACTAATTTCAAATATTTGATGTACTATCATAACTAGATTATTAACTACTAGCAAAACTGAAATGCAAAGTTTAAACAGTAACTACCAAACTATGTTTATGTGATGAAGTTACCTAATATGAAAAATCATCTTTCCCACTACAATGGCTTCTTGGTAAAATGAGATGAGATAAATGATAAAATGAGATGAGATAATTTTTTTGCCCAACAATGAGATGAGATAATTCTACAAAAATGGTAAAATGAGATGAGATGAGATAATTCTACGCCCAACAATGTATAGTTCTCTATTTATTTGCACTTAATTCCATGAACGAAATACTCCTCGATAGAATTAAATGTGATTACAACTCTCATTGTAGAACTCATACTTCATTTCCCTGATCATATGTTTCACAACATATTTTAACATTTGAATTGGCCAGATCGAAAAGTAATTTAAGAATGGAGTTGAAAAACCTTTACAATTTATTTTATATTTTAAAATTGGCACATCCAAATTATCTCTTCATTTCACTAAATCTCAGAGTAAGGAGAAAGATAAGGAAACTACTCAAACTTCATGTGAAAGATACAAAAAAAACACAAATTTCATATATAAAAGAAATTTCATACAATAATAATAAATAAACAACACTTATTTGAAACTCTTTTTAAAAGCAAATCCCTTGTAGCATCTCTTAGACTCTTTCTCTCTTTATAATACTCTTGATTGTCTCTTAGAAGAATTAATGAAGAATAAATCTCTCACTTCTCTCCCTCTCTAACAACTCTTAGAAAAGAATTCACACTTAAACTCACCACAAAACTCAAAACTCTAAAGAAATAAATGACTAATGGACTCTAAGTGGTTGGGGGTAGAAGAGAGATTTTTCTGATCAATGTTTGCTCTAAATAGACCCTAATGTCAGTTTTCCAATATGTGCATTCAATGTCAGTTTTCCAATATACCCTAATGTCAGTTTTCCAATATGTGCATTCAAAAACTCTTCAAAAAGCATCCAAATTCATTGAATCTTCTAGAAATCGGTCTTGCACCGACATTGGCGCCGTTGGCGCCAATGACCCATGAATTAATTCATTGTTCTCTGTCAAATGATATTATCGGCGCTGCTCCTAGTGTTGTCAGCACTGAGGAAATTCTGGCCTCTGTTTTGTAGGTCTGCGCCATCGGCGTCCATCCTGGCGCCGTCGGCGCTGAGTATTTCTTTTAAAAATGTCATTTTGACTACAAATTTCATCATTTTTGCTTTAAGTTCTAAAAATCAACAACCTTCAATAAAACATAAAAAATACCTCCCTTTATGCGAATAAAATATATGTCTAAAAATGCATTTATTTTTTGTGCATCAAAATCCCCCAAACTTAAATGTTACTTGTCCTCAAGTAGCTCCTTTACTACATAAAACTATAACTCATGGCAAAGAATTTAACTTCTAGATTTCTATATTTTAGTTCACTAAATACAATAGCATAACTTAAGAAAAATGTAAAATAACTCCTCATGAAGAATTTAGCTTCTACATCAAAGTCTTGCTACTGATACGAGGTAAAGAAAGGGTGACTAAGAAATTGAACTGTGTGGTCACCCCTCATGTACCTAACCATCGCATCATGATGAGCAGCATCATACTCAAACTTCTGCCTTATCAAATCATTATTATGTGCATTTTTAACCTCCATATTTTCTATTATGTTTTCCAACCTCAAGATATCTCCCCGTTGGATCATCAGTTGCTCCATAAGTCCCTGAAGAGTAGGGATACTAGAAGTAGAAGGGATATCCCTACTCCTACTTCTAGATCTCCATCCAACATGAGATTCATAAGTTTTAATATTTGTAGGCCCAACAGGTTTTGGAGGTTCAATCCTCTCCTCATTCATTCCAAAATCAACTCCTGCTTGTTCACAAAGTGCAAAGATCAGGGCAGGGTGGCTAATCCACCAGTACTCAATCCGCCAGTACTCTCACCCAAAGCAATAAAACGAGTGTTTCTATAAACAATAGAGCCTACATCAATCCTTCTCATCTGGTAGATACAGAAGTTCAGGATGGCTCTATCCTTTGTAACCTCACTATGATGATTTTTTGGTATCATTCTAGCAGATATAAAGTAGTGCAGGCCTTAGATACTACATTTATCATAAAAGGACATAGAAAAAGGAATTTTGACTTTAACTTCATTCTTTACTTTTAAAGCCCCTTTCTCACTAGTTAGAAAAGAAATAACTTCATATAAGGCCTCATTTGTAGCAAAAAATGATTTGTACTAACAACTATATACGTCATACAACTGATAAAATTCACTAATTATTCTTGGAGTAAATTCCACCAATTTTTCTTAAACAAATACGTAGTCCTCAGAAGTTTCCTTAAAGTCGGTATAGAAATCCATCACTATACCATTAATAGCCTCAACAGTAGAGTAACAAAAATTCTCCCACTGCCGAGCAACGATTAATCTTTTGACTTCTCCACCAGGATTTTTAAATGTTCGATCCAGAATTAATTTCTTAATTGCGAGCAGACTATTAAAACAAATGTTATCCATGTAGTTGACAAACTTTTGATCATTAAAATCCTCTTTCCTCTTTCCTTTGCTCTTTCTCGGTGCCATGGTAATCTAAGAAAAATTTGAAAATCCAAATAAATTCCCAAAATTCTGACAATCGTAATGTGGAACGTTATAATCTTAAATCTACTAAGTAAGAGTTCTTCACCAAAGGATTTTCTCAAAATCTTCCCAAACATTTAAAAATTATAGATCTCGAAAATGTAAGATAAATCCTTGGTGAAAATAAAAATTTTGAGTTCAAAATGTAGCTTCTACCGAGAGAAGATGAAATCTGATCTACTTTTGCCTTCAAATAGCCTCAAATTCAAGCACTACTAAGCATTAGGTGCACAAACCAGAGGTTGAAGGTAACCAAAGGGTTAAAAATGGTGTTTCTGCTATGCAAATCGCAAAATTTTAAGGGGTCTGGGCACTTTCGAGTCGAGGATGCCAACCGAGGGTGTTGTCGGCGCCCATGCTAGCGTCGTCTGCGCTAGTGCTAAAAATTTCATATTTTTTTAATTTTCGCAATTACAATTTTCTTTCAATTCACTCCAACTCTAATTAGTCTTCTTAAATTTTTTTTAAACACAATTTTTTATCTAACAATAATTCACAAACAAACATCTTCACAAACAACACTAAACTAACTTTTATATATGAAAATCCATTTTTTTCAAATACACATTTCTAATCACACTCACACATACATAAAGCAAAATAAATTATAATTCAACGTCAAAATCAAGCCACAACACTAGAACGCTGACAAAAAACTATACACACAATTAAAGTTATAAGAGCAAAGTAAAGCCAACATAATCACATTAAAAACATAATTAATTTAAAATAGAAAAGAGTCCAACTTCTTCAGTTACTCTGCTTCATCATCAGTACTTTCTCCTCCTCTAATATCTCCCATAGACTGGTAATGGACGTACTAATTGTAGAAGGATCGGTACGGGAATTGATCAGTCTAATTTTCATTGATCCATCCATTTTTCTTAAACAACTGCACCAAACCTGCTTTAATTGTTCCAGCATGATCAAAGTTCTCCTTCATCCTCCAATCTAAGTGATCAAAAAGGTAGTTAAGATTTCCTATTGCATTCATAATACTCTGAAGTTCTCTTTCAATTTTCTTCATTTTCTTCTCCAAAGTTATTAAAGTTCCAACTGTATAGGGCATTAAGGGTGTTGAAGCATGTGATGAATGATACAAGATAATATCCAATGCTTCATTTCCATTCCCAATATAGTTTTCATCAATAGAAATCATGGGCTCCCAGAGTAGTAATACTTTCTCCCAACTTTCATATGACACTTGAGATTGACTGCAAAGTAAGAAAATTGTAGAAGGATGTCCCAATCCATATATAGGCCCATTCATAATAATACCCATAATAGTTTGAAAATAATTGATCCCACATAAATGGGCTTTTTCCATTTGAATGCAATAATTTAAAATTACACTTTCTTTTGTAACTCCACTAATCTTCATGGTAGGGAGTAATTTTGTAAAGATGAAGAAATGCCATTGTTTACATATTGGATTAAGGAGTGAAACGGAGAAACTAACGTATCCCTAATCTCTGATTTCCCAATTATCATTTTCATCCGTCAAAATTTGGTATACATCTTGCATCATATCTCTCATTTGGATAAAATTTGTATAATGACAGATTGATACATTTTCTATCATATAAAAATCATTAATTCGAGGCAAAGTAAATGGTATAGCCTTACCTCGAATGAAGACAACTCCTTGGGTAATTCCATGCAAGTTAGCATAGAATTCCTTTACCACTACATAGATTTCCTTTACCACTAGTACAATAACTACAGTGGTAGTGTAGCACAGAACTTCCCAGCGTCTCTGTACTAGGATTTTCTCAATCCATGAACTTGGATTACTCAATCCATGATTGACAAAGCTTCTCTCCTTGATAAGTCTCTTCTTCGTGATGACTTTGTCGTATAATCTCTGCACGTCAAAATTAATAAACTTTCTTCTATTGAAAACTTCATACCTTGAAGTATTTCTGGAATTGAAAGCCATGGATTTCGAAATTTGAAAGTTTTTTGTCATTCAAGGCAGTTTTCAGGCCTTTAAAAGCACCTCTAGGCGGTTATTTCGAAGTGCAATCTCACCAAAGTCTGTCAAATTCATCCTGAACCACAAGAACTACTTCAGATGCTGTCGGCACTCTCGATGGCACTGTCGGCGCCATGGCTTGTGTAGAAGTGCACTATCAACACCCTTTCTGGCGTTACCCTATCAACCCCCTTTCTGGCGTTATCGACGCCAGAGGCCAATGTTGCGTCGCTTCTTTTTTTTGTTCAATTAAATTCCAAATTTTCTTTTAATACCAATATTTGACTTAATTTATGATATATTAAATTGTGTAGGATTCAAAAATATTATTATTTCCTAATATATAAAACACTTATTACACAAAATATTAAGATTTTTAGATATATAAATAAATAGATATATATGGGTTGCCTCCCACAAAGCGCTTGGTTTAACGTCGTCAGTCTGACGTATCATTGTTTAATCAGGATGACTCAACATCAAATTTCTTTAAACTATGGCATGCCGCCCTTCATAAAAATGCTTCAATTGATGCCCATTAACTTTAAATGTCTTTCTACCTTAATAACAACAGTTCTATAATGATAGACTTTAATCACTTTGAATGGTCTTAACCATCTAGATTTCAATTTTCCTGGAAATGATCTCAATCTAGTATTATATAATAGAAATTCTTGTCCAGGTTTATAATCTTTCGATCATGCCATATTTTCATTTTCTCCTTATAGATTTTTGCATTATCATATGCTTCATTTCTAATCTCCTCAAATTCATTGAGTTGCAATAATATTTTATCACCAGCATCTTTTAGATTAAAATTAAATTCCTTAATAGCCTAAAATGTTTTATGCTCCAATTCTACTGGTAAGTGACATGTTTTTCCAAAATTAAGTCTATATGGGGACATTCCAGGAGTCTTATAAGCAGTTATGTATGTTCATAGTGCAATATCTAATCTAGCAGACCAATCCAATTTATAGAGATTTACAGCTTTTTTCTAAAATCCGTTTTATTTCACGACTTGATTTCTCAGCTAGACCGCTCGTCAGTAAAGAATCTATGCATAATATCATATTTTTTAATCAATTTCTCGATTCTCTTATTCTTAAAATGGGATCCTTCATCCGTAATAATTACTCTTAGCATTTCATATCTTGTAAAAATATTTTTCTTAAAAAAATTTGAAACACTCTAAGCATCACATTTAGGAACAACAATAACTTCAATCCATTTTGATATATAATCAACAACAAGTAATATATATAAATATCCAAATGAAGGCATAAATGATCTCATAAAATCTAATCCCCACACATAAAAAATTTTAACTTCCAATGTGTAATTTAGAGGCGTTTCTTTTCTTCTAGAAATATTTCCTACTCGCTGACATCGATCACATTTTTTAATATATTTATTAATATCTGTAAAAAGAGTAGGCCAATAAAATCCAGCTTGCAAAATTTTATGTGTAGTTCTATTTGTTCCAAAATGTCCTCCAAATTCAGAATCATGACATCTTTGAATTATTTGTTGAGTTTCTTCATAAGGCAGACACCTTCTAATAATTAGATATTTACACTATTTATATAAATATGGGTCATCCCAAAAATAAAATTTTGAATCATAAATAAATTTCTTTAATTGTTTATTCTTAGCATCTGGTGGTAGAATATCTCTCACAATATAATTTACTATATCAGCGTACCATGGTATATTTACTGCATCAATATTATATAATTGTTCATCAGGGAAAGTTTCCAAAATTTCATTTGCAAAATTAGTTAATATTTCTTGTTCTAGTCTAGACAAATGATCAGCTATTTGATTTTCATTTTCCTTTCTATCAACTACCATAAAATCAAACTCTTACAATAGAATTATCCATCTAATTAATCTTGATTTAACATCCTTCTTTTGCATCAAATATTTGATAGTAGAATGATCTGCTTGCACTATACATTTGGCTCAAATTAAGTAAGGTCTAAACTTATCAATGTCATATACTATAACTAATAACTCTCTTTCAGTAGTAGTGTAATTAATTTGAGCATCATTTAGAGTTTTACTAGCATAATATATTACTTTAAAATTTATTATGTTTTTGTCCTAAAACAGCTTCAGAAACATAATCACTAGCACCACACATTATTTCAAATGGTTTCTCCAAATTAGGTGGAACTATTATAGATATAGTGATTAATTTTTCTTTCAACAATTCAAATGCTTTTATGCATTCATCAATAAAATCAAATTTCATATCTTTTTCTAAAATTTGGCATAACGACTTAGTTATTTTTGAAAAAATTTTTATAGAACGCCTGTAGAAACCAGCATGTCTTAGAAAACTTCTTACCCCTCCAATCGTGGTAGGAGGTGGTAATTTCTCAATAATTTAAATTTTTACAAGATCTACTTCCATGTCATTTTCAAAAATTTTATGCCTAAGTACAATTCCTCCTGTAATTATAAATTGACATTTTTCCCAATTTAGAACTAGGTTGATTTTTTCACATGATTCGAGAACTTTTTCTAAATTATTAAAACATAATTCAAATGAAGTCCCGAATACAAAAAAATCATTCATAAATGCTTTCATTCTATGTTCAATTAAATTACTAAAAATTGACATCATACATCTTTGAAATGTCGCAGGTGCTTTACATAGCCCAAAAAACATTCTATGAAAAGCAAATGTTCCATAAGGGCTTGTAAATATTGTTTTCCCTTGATCCTAAAAAAATAATTGGAATTTGGCGATACCCGACATATCCATCTAGAAAGTAGTAATATTTGTTTCCAGTCAATCTATCCAACATTTTGTCTAAAAAGGGTAAAGGAAAGTGATCTTTCCTGGTGGACATGTTTAATTTTCTATAGTCTATACAATTTTGCCAACCAATAACTTATCTTATTGGAATTAATTCAATTTATTGGAATTAATTCAATTTTCTCATTTACTTCAACTGTCACTCCACCTTTCCTTAGAACACAGTGAATTGGACTTATCCAAACACTATCTGAAATAGGATATATAATTCCAGCATCTAACAATTTTAAGATTTCCTTTTTAACAACTTCTTTCATTATTGGGTTTAATCTCTTATGAGGATCAGCTTTAGGTTCATATTGTTCATCTAATAGAATTCTGTGTATACAAATTGAAAGACTAATTCCTTTAATATCTGTTAAAGTCCATCCAAAAGCCTTTTTATATCTTTTCAACATTTCTATTAAATTTTGTTCTTGAATTTTACTTAAATTAGAAGATACAATAACAGGAAATGTAGATGAATCTCTTAAAAACACATTTTAAATGGGCAGGTAATACTTTCAGTTCAAGTTCAGGTGGTTTAATACTTGAAGGAAAAAGATTTTTATTATCATTTTCCAACAAGTCTAAAGTTTCAAATTTGTCCTAAACATAATTTAAATTCTCTTCTTTTATTTCATTCTCATTCTCACAATACTCTTCTTAACGTAATTTTTCTTCAAACACTTCCTTAAATTGCTCATTACTCAGATAATCAGTAACTTCCATCTTAAAACATTCATTATCTTTTTCTAGTGCAGGATATTTCATAGCTTTTGAAATATTAAATGTTACTTCTTGATCATTGAATCTTATTATTAATTCTCTTTTTTGCACATCTATCACAGCTCTCCCTGTTACAAGAAATGGTCTCCCAAAAATAATAGGAATCTCTTTATCTTCCTCTATATTTAATACGATAAAGTCTACAGGAAAAATAAAATTATCCACTTTCACTAATACATCTTCTATAACTCCTATAGAAAAGTTATTGATCGATTAACTAACTGAAGAGTTACAGTATTAGGGGAAATCTCTCCTAAGTCTAAACATTTAAAAATTGATAGAGGCATAAGATTGATACTCGCTCCTAAATCACATATGGATTTTCCAAAAAACATTTCACCAATAGCACAAGGTATAGTAAAATTGTGAGGATCTTTTAACTTTTCAGGAAGCTTTTTCTGAATAATAGCACTACACTTTTCATTGAGTGCAACAGTCTCATGATTTGAAAACTTCCTTTTCTTGTTTATTATATTCTTCATAAATTTCACATAGTTTGACATTTGTTCTAAAGCCTCAATGAAAGGAATATTTATCATTAACTTTTTAAGGATTTCCAACAATTTTGTAAATTATTTATCTTTATTCTTCTGCTTCAATCGTTGAGGAAACGGAGGAAATGGTTTTTCTAAAGGAACTTGTATTGGTTCATTTTAATTGTGATCGCTTTCAATCTCTTCCTTCTCCTCCTCAACTTCAGTTTCTTTTTGGATTCTTGTTTTTAATTCTTTTCCACTTTGTAATTGAATAGTTTTAATTTGCTCCTTATTCTGATCTTTAGGATTAACTTCCACAAGACTCGAAAGAATTCCTGAAGGTCTGTTACTTAGTGCAATAGCAATATGTCCTAATTGATTTTCAAAATTTCTAATAGCAGCCCATCGATTTTGTATTTGATTTCCCATGTTCAACATTACTTCTTTCATTGTCAACTTCTTTTCCTTAACTTGTGGGTTAGAGTTAAAGTTAAATCCAGGAGGATAATAAGGTCGACAGTTAGAATTTCCTTGGTTGTTTGAATTTCCTAAGGGATTAACCGAATTGTTATAATTATTACAACTAAAATTTGGGTGATTTTTCCATCCAGGATTATAATAATTAGAATAGAGATTATTATTTTGATTATTTATAGCATTCAATATCTGTCCTAGTGAAGTTTATTCTAATACTGGTAGTATTTGAGAATTGTTCACTCAAATTTGATCAATCTTTTTCGATATAACGGCAAGTTGAGATGTTAAAATAGACATTGCATCAGAATCATGACTACTTCAGAGGGTTAATAAAAATTGTTAGTAGTCATTTCCTCTATTAAAGAGTATGTTTCATCAAAAGGTTTTGACATTAGTGATCTAGCCGCAAAAACATCTATAATAGATATAAGTGATCCTACTAATCCATTATAAAAAAAATGAATTATCGACCAATCTGGTAAAGCATGGTGTTGACATTGTGGACATTTCCTAAGGAGATACTTAAGAGTTCTTTAAATTGTTCCTATGCCTCATAAATAGATTCCCCTTCAAACTGATTAAAAGATGTAATATCATTTCTAAGTCATTTCTAAGTTTAGCAATTTTCGAGGGTGGAAAATATTTAGCCAAAAATTTTTGTAATAGTTCTCCCCAAGTTCTAATAAGTTCATGTGCTAAGGAATTTAACCAAGCTAACCAAATAACCAAACTTTAGCTTTATCCCTTAATGAAAAGGAAAAATTCTAAGCCTAACAACATCATTAGACACTCCATCATATTTAAAAGTAGCACATATTTCAAGAAAACTAGAAGATATAAGTTAGAATCTTCAGTAGGTGTTCCTCCAAACTGATTATTTTGTATCATTTGGATAATAGCAGGTTTAAGCTCAAATGAATTAGTAGTAATATCAGGATTTTGAAAAGTCAAGTGAAGTTTATCTGCTGTAGGATTAACATAATATTTTAAAGGTTTTTGTCGATTTGCATTTATTTGATTATCTAAGTTATTTGCCATTTCGTTCAAATTTTTAATTTCTTTTTGTTGTTTTCGAATTTTTTTAATAGTACGTTCTAATTCTGAATCGTAAGGTACTAAACCTTTAAATCCAATATTTTGCAAAAACAAATATAATATATATTATTTTAATTTATATTTTATAGTTATCACTAAATTTTCTAATTTACCACATCTATTTTATTTACCGTTACCTTACACGGTAACAACACAAAAAACTTGATCCCGAATGATATAGTCGAGCAAAATATATAAAGATAACTCCACTTTACAATGATGCCAATAACTTGTTGTGTTATTTTATGAATCAGAAGTTTAAGCAATTTATGTAGGGATTATACGCAAATATACTTATCGTTATCAAATAATACAAGACTTTCTGTTTAAGCCCCAAATATCGATCCCATGAGAAAATTTTAAATTTCAAATGATAAATCAACTAGAACATTCACAACAATAAATTAAAATTTCTGACACTAAATTTGATATTTGATGTACTATCATAACTAAGTTATTAACCACTAGCAAAACTGAAATGCAAAGTTTAAACAGTAACTACCAAACTATGTTTATGTGATGAAGTTATCTAATATGAAAAATCATCTTTCGCACTACAATGAGTTTTGGTAAAATGAGATGAGATAAATGGTTTAAATTTGTATTGTGTCAAATAGGAGCAATTTTAATTCTCTACCATGATTCAGTGTTATTGAGAATCATTGGCTAATCTAAGGTTTAGTCCCAAAATCTGTAGTTAGGCTGGGAGGATACTGGCTTTCACTCCAGAGCTCCCACTTCCCCCACTTCCCTTCCCCTGAAACCCTTCCCCTGAAAGCTAACACTCACTTTTGTTCTTAAACACTAAGACCAAATTAGGGATTTTAGTCTGTCACCCTAAAATCTCTAATTCTAGGCCCAACAATGTATATTTCTTTATTTATTTGCTCTTAATTCTATGAATGAAATACTCCTCCATGGAATTAAATGTGATTCTAAATCTGTTGTAAAACTCCTACTCAATTTCCCGGATCATATTTTTCACAACATATTTTAACATTTCAATTGGTGAGATCGAAAAGTAAATTAACAACGGAGTTGAAAACCCATCACAATTTATTTTATATTTTCAATCTGGCACATCCAAATTATCTCTTCATTTCACCATATCTCAGAGTAGGGAGAAAGATAAAGGAAACTACTCAGAATTCATGAGAAAGATACAACAAAACACAAATTTCATTTATAAAAGAAAGTTCATACAACAGTAATAAACAAACAACACTTATTTGAAACTCTTTTTCAAAGCAAATTTCTTGTAATCTCTCTTGGACTCTTTCTCTCTTTACAATACTTTTAATTCTTTCTTAGAAGATGTAAGGAAGAATAAATCACTCACTTCTCTCCCTCTTTAACAACTCTTAGAAAAGAATTCACGCTTAAACTCACCACAAATCTCAAAACTCTAAAGAAATAAATGACTAATGGACTCTAAGTGGTTAGGGGGCGGAAGTGACATTTTTCTGATCAATTTCCACTCTAAATACAACCTAATGTTGGTTTTCCAATAGGTTCATTCAAAAACTCTTCAAAAAACTTCAAAATTTGTCAAATTTTCTAGAAATCGGTCTTGCACTGACATCTGCGCCGTCAGTGCCCATTCTAGCGTTGTCGACCGTGAATTAATTCCTTGCTCTCTGTCAAATGGCGTTGTCGGCGTTGAGGAAATTCTAGCCTCTATTCTGTAGGTCTACACCGTCTGCATCCATCCTGGCGTCGTCTGCACTGAGTATTTCTTCAAAAATGTCATTTTGACTCCAAATTCCATTCTTTTTGCTATAAGTTTTACATGAAGTCCTAAAAATCAACAATCAACAACCTGCAATAAAACATCAACCTGCAATAAAACATAAAAATACCTTCCTTTAAAGCGTAATATCACAAAAAATGAGTATAAAATATAGGTCTAAAAATGCATATATTTTGTAGTGCATTACCGGTCTTCCCCTTGAATAAGCATACATTGTAGTTCATTCACATTTCACTTATCTTTCATAGTGTTGTAGCTCATGTGAAAAGGATCATACTCAGGAGGCAAGGATTTAATGATAAATTGCACAAAGAGATTTTCATTCACTTCCATTCCTAAGGTCTTAAGTCTTGCTGTGATGTTCATCTCAACGACATGCTCATGCATAGTACCAGAACCATTTCTTTTCATGTTGGTTAACATACTCAATTGTGTCCCAACAAGAGACTTATCAGCAGAGTCAGACTGAACAAAATTCTTAGTAAATTTCATAAATTCTTTAACACTTTCAATGTTAGAAAATGTACACTCCATGTTATTTGCTACAATCATTTGCAAAAATATTAAGCTCAATCTGTTCGATTTTTCCCAAGCTATATAGAAAGATATTTGCTCAATACCGCTAGAATCAGTAAGAGCAGGGGGTTTCTCAGTCGTGAGTGTGGGTTTCTCAGTCGCAGGGGGTTTCTCAGTCGTGAGTGTCAAATCAAGATCCAAAACACCAAGGTGAAACTGGACTTGCTCACTTTATTCAGAAAAAATTAAGCCCATTGAAAGTTTGAATAGATGGAGCTTGTGAATTAAGAGAAACATGAGTATTTACCACAAATAAATAAAACAAGCTCGTATATTAATGCTTCGAACATTAAACTTACATAGATATTCATATAAAATCAGATTAAAATAATAATCACAATAATAATTGTGTATTGAAATCTCCTTAATACACTATTACACACAATAATAAACTAGACATGTTTGGGAAATTCCATCATTTTTGTTTCAAACAATACACGATAATAAACATAATTGATGTTTAACTTAAATTTAATATATATATATATATAATACAATTATATTCAGCGATTATAAGACAAATGATCAACCTTTGAGCGATCTATAAATATTTTATAATCAATTAATTTAATATTTTCATATTAAAATTTTAAATTATTTCAAAACAAGTATCACATACTCGTGAGTAATTAAATTTATTTAATTTAACGTCTATTAAACTTACTAATTTGGTCACTTTGGTGACTAAGAAATTAAACATAATATCAACATCATATAAATAATAATTTCAATCACATCAATTTACTTTAGTGATCTAATTCAAGATCTAATTCACAGCGGAAATTTAATACAATTAACATAAGTAAAATTATAGGAGAAATCATAAATTTTGTAATAAATGTTCTGATATCATCTATTAGAAATTCATGTTTAACATGTATGACACAAATTCTAAAAATACATAATAACCAAAATCTTTTAAATTCATGATTTTTACATTTCTATAATAAAGTGACACATACATGTATTCATGATGATAATATTTTATATTGAAGAAATTGGATCTTGAAGAGATGAAATTTCTCTCTCTAATCCCTTGAAATATTCTGTACTTTCTGATGGAGAGAAATGTACGGAGTGTATTAGGATGAGTGAAGACTTATTCTCTGAATTATGCCTATTTAACCATCATCCATCAATGGGGTTACTAACCAATATGATTTATGATAATTTAATAAATTAATTCATTTTTATTATTAAAATCAATGACAAAAGTTAGTAATCCCTATTTATTTTAGGGATTACATGAGTTATAAAACATAAATGTGAGTCACAAATAAAAATTTAACACCCTTTATCATTCTTATTCTTATTTTTTTATATGATAATGTGAAAAAAAATTATAAAAGAATATTATGGCATCGCTCGAAAAAGAATAAAAATGTGGCAATAAAGTAATTTTTCAAAATATACATACGAGGAAATTCGGACACCTATCTAGGAAAATTAAGTACCATTCAGTAAAATTATAGGATTGGACAAATACAATTTTTAAATGTCAGAGGATTTAAGTACTCATCATGGGATGGCGAGTATTAGCTCAGATAATTAAGTAACATTTTTAAAAAAGTAAAGTAATTATTTGGGAAAATTTATAATTGCGATTTAACTTTTTGCAAATTTACTGAAAGTCCATTGCGTCTTATAGACTGTGAGTTAAATTGTTTCTTTTGCTTCTGGATCGCATTATCTCGTGACACTGAACAACGCATCTTTTAGACAATTGGAAAGGTTGGCATCCTCTTGATTGTTGCCCGGAGATTGCCGAAAATTTGAGAAATTTGGAATTGATAAATAATTTAAGATTTGGACTTTCTAAGCTTATAAAATGATTTAAAATTGAATTATCTAAATTTTAAATGTGCAAATATTTAAAATTGGACTATATAACTCGTAAGTAATTTGAAATGTGGATGATTTGACTCGTAAACGAATCAAAATAATAATCATGCGCTCTTCAAACAATAAATCCTAGAATTTAAAATCAAAACAAGTATAAATTTTTGAACTTAAGCACCCAAATTATAAAATTCCAAAATGAATTAAATATGAAATTAGAACCAAGTTACATAAATTTCATTTTTTTCAAATGCTAAAATAAAAGCTTAGCCTTTTAACTTAACCACCAAATTCATAATATCGTTTGATGGTGAATAGAGGGTGTTTCATTTACAGCACAAACTATTAGCCCAAAAATCATAATACTTCTTCAAATATTCCAAGTTTCAAATCTTCAAGGCTAGTTTTTAAAGTCAAATTCAGGGTTTCATATTTTTTCAAGTGCTTTTAATACATAAATAACAAATTGAATACTCTCAAGCTACAAATATTTTAAGATATTTGTGGATCAACTATACTTAATCTCAAAATCTTGTAGAACACAATTTCAAAAGTTTTCTTCATATGCTCTAATCCATAAGTTAAATTTTTAAATAAAAAAATTGAGAATGTTGTGTCGGACAAATTTAAAATCAAGTTTAAAAGAGAAAAAAATCACATGAACTTCAGCTTAAGCTTTAAATGCTCTAATGAATAGCTTGGGAATGTTGCATTGGTTTGAATAAAATTTTTAAGATGATTAATCTCATCTTTTTTTACAAATCAATCAATCAGGTTGTTGTGTCTATAGAGCAAGATTATAAGTTCCGCTCAACTAATATGATCATCCTCCTTGCAATGACTGGAGTTGAGGAGTGGTAATTTTGAAATAAATGTCCAAATCATAAGATAATGCTTCGAAATTCAAAATCACCTACTTTGTTCCTCCTCCTTATTAGGACTAGAGTCGATATAACATATATCTTAAAATACTTAACTGACAAAACATAAATGAACTTCAAATATAAAAGTTTTTAATATGAATTCTCCGACGATGATTGTGCTGAATAAAAATTTCAACTAGAGAGGTCAACTTTTAAAACAAAATTTTCGAATAAAAATTTTAAATTAACAAATTAAATATTTAAGTAAAATTAATCACCTAAGAACTTGAAGTGAATGTCATTTACCCTCAATAACAATTTTTCGAGGGTGTCATACATTTGATTGACTTCACTTTACAATAGAGTTAATGTCACAATATTCACACTCAAAATAATTTCACACAGGTAAATACAAGGTCTAAGTTCTATGTTTATTTGTTTTCACACAAAGGCTTCACAAAATGACAGTTACAACCAGAGCTCTTTGACTTGCCGTCAAATGACATCATTATATCACAATTATGTCTTCAACTTGTATGTCCCCCAACGACTTCTGTCAATTAAGTTGCAAATCATAAGGTTACATCTGACTGACACAAAGCTTTTTGTCAGCTATGATCGACTTACATTTTTCCCCTTAGATAAACATCACTCTATGACTATAAAGGTCTCTTGGATGACACAATCCATGATTATTGACAAGAATCCTTTAGTTAGGTTGGGTTGACTGCCTTCTATGACTAAGTAGATTAGGGATCACGATGACCCTGAAGACAAGATTGTTGCATCTTGATTAGGTTTATCATCATTCCTCTCATCATCTGTTATAAGCTCTAAGTAATACATTTTACACATTAAATCATATGTATGTTGTTATTATATGTTAAATATTCATTTCTAAATTACTAACCTTAATTGAAATAGCTCTCTCGTTTTCAAGTGAGATAACAAACCATGGGAGTTTGTGCATATGGGAAACCTCAAACACTAGATCATAAAGTTCTTGCAAAATGAGAGTGAAATCTTTGGGTTGTATCTTATCTACAATCCAATCAACTTTCTAAAAATTTGACTCTTAAAACTCTCAACAAAGACAAATAGAGTGTTCAGGGCATCAATAATTTTTGGAAATCAGAGATTTCTTGCAACCCCACTTGGAAAGTTTTCTCTTTCCATCTTTGACTTGTCAAAATTGTGCTAAAGTGGCCACATAACTATAATAATAAAATTAAAATTTGACGTCCTAAAGGATAGTCAATATTCATGTTGTTTTGTCTCTAAATTTAAAAAGTGTGGGGTCAAGTACTAAATTATTGATTACCGATCCACTTTTTCCATTTTTATGTGATGGATCTTCAAAATACTCCTTTCACAATAAAACTTGGAAGTGGTCTCAATATTCATTTCGAGAATGCAATAATCAAAGAAGGCAATACTTGTTCCATATTCTTCTTTGGTTATCTTAATATCTTTAGCGGAACCAATATGTCTGCTATCGTACATGTTCATGGTACGTAAGTTCATCATAGAATGTCTCATTTTGTTACTGAACCTCAACATCAGACACACCAACCCGTGTGTGGACCAAGATTTGTTGCTCCTTCTACTATCACGGCTCTTCGAAAGAGAGTCTCAGTATTTGAGACACTAAGTCCTACTGAAGTCTCAATTATGAAGAAACTTATTTTTAAACAGAAAACTTCTCTAACACATATTATTGCCTCTACTAGATGCATTAAGCCTTTACTTTATAAGGACCAAATGTTGTGAAGCATCGGCATACATGTTGTCCAAGTTGTATACGAAATTGAGCAGGTGTGTCGATTTTACAACAAACGAGTGAAATTCTGAAGTCTAAATAATTTCTAGTCTATTGGTTTTAGATCTAGCTTGAATGTTCAAAAATTGGTGATTTTAAAGTTTCCAATCCTAAGTTTTTGCAAAAAAAAAAAAAAAACTTATAACAAATTTTGAATTTGAACAAGAGGAATAAGCCTCCCTTGAATTGGTCATATAGAAATTAAATCTATCTAAGTGATTCTAATAAAGTTGACAATCAGGAACAATATTTTTTAACGCCTCATAGTGATCATAAGAAAAATGGAGTTTCATATTACAATCATTCCCTAACCATGCAAAAAACTAGTGTTTGCAAACTGTCCTATACGATTGCACCATCCTGATAGCAATTCCTATTCTCTTAGAGTAGAATATATCAACTTAATTATTCCACTATTCAACTTCTATAATATTATACATAACCCATTTTAACTTCTTAAGTTATCATTCTAGAATAAATTTATTTCAAAAAGTTAAATTAACAACTTCGTTGACACAAGCAAATCGTTGTATCAATTCTGGGCTTTAAAATCGACAAATCTCTTGTGATCAAAGACCACTTCTCTTTTTTCCCCTCTTTGTTTTAATAGACATATCAAATCTAATAAAAATTGAACAAAAATCCAAATAAATTTTAAATATATATTCTATAAGCTCCTACAAACATTTTCCAAGCAAAGAAGCTTCCCACCATAGATTTTTTTCACTAATTTCTCAAAGTTTTTAATTATTCAGCATCTTCACAATGTAGAAAAAATTCATGGCATAAGAGGAAAATTTCAATGACAAAGCGTAAATCGTACATGGAGAAGAAGAAATTCAAAAATTTTAGGCCAAAAATCACCAAATATGGCAAGGTAGGAGAAGCTCATCGGCGTGAGTTGGGGGAGGAAGAAGATGAGTCGAGCAAAAAAAATGGCTTGAACCTACCATTTTCACGATTTTAAGGGTTGAACTGAAGATTTAGTTGGTTTGGCGCCTAGGTGCCCGATTTTGGCACTTAAGCGCCATACTCTTAGGATAGCGGTGCCTAGGCGCCATTGCTTAATTTTGTAATTTTTTATTTTTTTAAGAGAAAAGCACTGCACAATAAAGGTTCTTGACCCTAATTTGCTCGATTTAACATTCTTTTTAATAATTTATCATCTTCCAAACTTCTCCCAACTTTTGCAAACGCTTGATGCCAAATTATAGTTAAAGTACACCAACACCTCAATTCAAATATCAATCCAACAATAAAAATATCAAACTCACAAACACAATTTTAAAAAATAAACATATATTCATGTTCATCAGTTATAAACAAATAAACAATCATAGATCCTACATAAAATTATAAATAGATACAGATAAATAGACAAACCAACATAGAAACATACATATATGCAGACAGAGACACTCAGACACCTACAAATCAGAGTTCAACACATAAATAAGGACACCTATATAACAGAGTTCAACACAAAATAACCACTACTCGCTATCTTAATTACACTTAATATTTTCAATAAAACCACATAGTTATAAAACCTTACAAAAGTAAACATAAATCAATCCATACAAATAATCATATGTTGTCACCCACAAAATGCTTAGTTTAATGTCGTCGGCTCGGCGTACCCATTGTTTACATTGGTTGACTCAACATTAGGACTTCATTAAATATAAGTTTGTTTCCATCATTGTAAGGTTTCAGTCTGTGTCTGTTTACCATAAATATTCTTTCAGTTTTTGGGTCTTTAATATCCACAACACTATATGGATAGACTTTTATTAAAATAAATGACCCCGATCACCTGAACTTAAGTTTTCCGGGAAAAAAATTTCACTATTGTATTAAATAGTTAAACTTTTTGTCTAGGTTCAAAATCTTTTCTTAAAATCTTCTTATCATGCCAAATTTTCACTTTTTCCTTATAAATTTTTACATTCTCCAAAAATTCATTTATAATTTCATTGAGCTCATTTAATTATAATAATTCTACTCGCAAATGAGACGCCTTTCCAAATATGAGCCTCTGTGGTGAAATTTCTGTAGGAGTTTTATAGTAAAAATAACTTTAATTTTATAATTTTAATTTTAAATCTTAAAACTGCCAAACCCGTAATAATAACGCAAGTATACCTATCACTAAAATAATAAAGGGCTCTAATGCAGTCCTAAGTATTGATCCCACAGGGAAGTTGGAAATTCTTATGACTATAATGTATAACACAAAATTTAAACAACGAAACTTAAGTTTAAAATTCAAATCTAAAGTAATTGAGTGTATTCTAAATAAAATGCATTTAAAATAACTAAGTTAACTAAACTAGTTGCTAAACTTCAAAAATAAACTTATAAAAACTAAACAAAGTTTCTATGACAAAATGTTCAATTTTAAGACATCATTCTTACCCTTTATAATGAGTATATTGATTGTGAAAAAATTAAAATCATTTAAAATTATATATAAAATTGTATTGTGCCAAATATGAGCAATCATACTCTTTACCCTCTTTTAAGGGAGGATACTGGCTCTCACTCCGGAGCTCCCACTTCTCCCTCGTCTGAGGGTTAACAATCTCTCATTAGTTTCCAATCAAATGAACCAAATTGGAGATTTTAATGTCACCTTAAAATCTTCAATTCTGTGTCCAATAAAGTATATTTCCCTATTTTTTTGCACTCAATCCCATGGATTACATTCTCACCCATGGAATTGAATGTGACTCTCATCATGTTATAGAAATCATAGCCCTTTCGGATCATATGTTTCTCAACACATTTTAACATTTCAAGTAGAGTGTCGCTCAGGCTCGGCTCGTTTACAGCCCTAATCACGAAATAGTTTTGCAGAGCTCCTCTATTTAATTAAACAATAAAATCAATTCTTCACAAAACCATATCTCTGAGTAGGGAGACAAATAAAGAAGACTACTCAGAATTCATGATACTCAGAATTCATGAGAAGGAATTCATGAGAAGGAAACAACAAAACATATATTTTATATATAAAAATAAGTTTACAAAATAAAGAAATAAAAGACAACTTATCTCGCACTTCTTCCTAAGCAAATCCCAAGAAGTTCTCTTTAATAACTTTCTTTTTTAACAAGCACTCTCAATTTTCTCTTGGAAATGTAATGAAGAAGAAATCTCTCACTTTCCTTATCCTCTTACAACTCAAGAAGAAAATCTCCAAGTCCCTCACTCTCTCACTTGCCTCTTGCTACCCTCTCTCTCTTACCACTGAACCCCCCTTTCAGCCCTAGACTCCTCTCCTTTTAATTAGTGGTCTCCTCCTCTTAAAAAGAATTCAAAATTCCCTCCCAAATTCTCTCTAAATGTCATACCATTTGGATCCCAAAAGACTTGTCCATTCATTCAAGAGACATATTTTTTATTAGAGAACCTTTCAAAGTGTTTAGATGCATTGATTCACTCGATGACATTTGAAACATTTGAAGCCTTCAAAATTTGTTCAAAATTCATCCCAAATCGTCTTAATCCATCAAATATCATCTCTGCCATTTCAGGCGCCAATTCTAGAGCTTTAGACGCCAAGTTACTTAAGTCTGCATTGTTTTGGGTTCTGGCGCTTCAGGCGTTGATTCCATCGCTTCAAGCGTCGCTTCTCTATATAATGGTGCTTCAAGAGCCAGTTCTAGCACCTGCTCTCTAGGAAATGGTGCTACAGGCGCCAATCTGGCACCTCAGGTATCAGAATCACAAAGTCCTATATTTTGGCTCCAAATTTCCTCTTTTGGCTCCAAATTTCCGTCCTATATTTTGGCTCCAAATTTCCTCTTTTTTGCTACTTTTGTTCCAAATGCCTAAAATTGATATACCTGCAAAAAAAATTTGAAAATACCCTTCTCTAAAGTGTAATATCATAAAAAATAAGCATAAACTGTATACTTAAAATAACACACTATTTTGGTGCATCAAAATCCCCCAAAACTTGAATGTTACTTGTCTGCAAGTGACTCTTTTACTACATAAAAAAATGACTTAGGATAGATATTAACTTATAACCTTCTATACTATAGTATAATAAATAAAATAATATAATTTAAGAAAAAAATTTAATAACTTAGATTAAAACTATAAGTATAAGAATACTTAGCAATTAAATATAATATTTCTGAATCTGCATTCATTTCAAGAAGAACTGTAATTTGTCATCACAAGGATACTTAGAATATCCATATGAAAAAGGATTTCATGACAACTTTATTATTAAGGGTGCTAATACTCAAATACAAGTTTAGAAAATGTAATAAAGTCTTTTCCTCAAGTTGATTCAAGTGAAGCAAATTTTTTGTTAGGCATCTCCTCAAGTTTCTCCTCATATTCTCTTTTTTTAATATATATATATTTAGGATCTTTTTAATCCTTTATTTTCATTTTTTTTGTCAAGTGAAAATTACTATACTAGATAGTTTTTAATAATTTTGAGCTCCGCTATCCTCTTCTTAAAGTCTAAACTTTTTACATTTCTTCACTTTGTAAATTCATATTAGTTTTGATGATTTTTCATAAAGCCTCATTCTTTTCTTCTTACATGAAACTCTAAGATTCTTAATAGTACAAAAATATAATTTTCTTTACATTAAATAGAAAAACATAGTCTTATCCTCTAATATCAAATATCTTTAACTTTAGAATTGACCTTCATTATTAAAAACTTTTGCCTTTTTGC